>NC_057799.1:648217393-648454888 GCF_018294505.1 Triticum aestivum | reverse complement strand
CACTCACGAACGTGGTTTGTATCTCTCACACACACCCACGTAGGTGGGGGACGTGCACGAAGAGAAGAGGTGCATGCATGGCGCACGTACTCCCGTCTCTTTCCCAAGCACACCCGCGCGAGTACACGGTGGAGCTCATTTCTGTACGAAAAAGGCAGCCCACGTGGTAATTTGGCACGTGTACTGGTTGTCCACTTGGTGAAGGGAGGATCGTCTACCACAGGTGAACAAACAAATTGCGACTTCACGCGTTATGTTAAATTAAAAAAAGAGGCAAACCTTAGAGGTAAGGCTCTATACACTGGAGTACTTTTGATGTGTCCCGTCAACTCGCAGAACGAGGAGAAGCTTGCTTAGTACACCGTCTCGCCCGCCCACGGGCGCGGTGGCTCGCAGGATGAGGTGAAGCTTGCTTAGTACGCCCGCTCCCTCGCCCATGCGCGCGGTGGCTCGCAGGACGAGGACAAAAATTTACTACTCCCTCTGTTTACTCCTCGTCCCTACTACCTTGGTTATAGATATTATATCATATTGTTTGGAATATATATGTCCTTTAGTAGATTTCAATATGAACTACTAGTACATACTCCAAACACTGATGTATATAGACGTATTTTAGAGTGTAGATTCACTCATTTTGCTCCGTATGTAGCACTCTCCCTCGCCCCTCGACCCTCGCCCACGTGGTGGACGTGCAGCAATTCATTCGGTCTCGTATAGCCAGAACGATATATACTGCACTACCATTATTGCTCGACTTCCCGAAGAGGTGAAGAGCCAATCGCAAGGTTAATATTTTGGAGATGCCAAGCGCAAGCTTATAGGAGAACGAGTAGTAGGTGTCACGTCATTTATAAATAAAGTTTTTTTTCTTCAGTGGCACGTACGCAATATGATAGGTTCATATGGAGAGAAAAGGAAACCGCTCCACTATATACTTAGTCAGGACGGGCCAGCCTACACGGTTGCTTGCTGGGGTTGCTCTCTTCACACTCTCTCGCACAAAACGAATGTGGCCACATCTCTAACATCCCGGCGGATCACGTCCGCTTGGGGAAGGGGTGGATGCATAGTGTAGATCCGGTGGCCGTTGCCGACGGCGAAAACCCACTGTCGGCACGTCCCGATCAGGGGTCCCCGCCGTTGTCTCTCACAAAGCCGATGAGGTTGCCTCCGTCCCTTGCTCACTGCCACGACGTGGGCAGTTGCCGCCTCCCGCCGCCCTCCTCAAGGTTGAGCTACGTCCCTCAGGTACAACTCCCTTTACAGCCGGCTTGCACCACTGCTCCAGCTGCCCACATCACTCCCTGTGGATATTTCTCTACTTCTTTGCCCCGCACATACCTCTACTGGCTTCTACGTACTGTATTTGTGATGAGTTTATGTCTCATCAACTAGTCCCAGTAATCTTATTCTAATCACGCTTCTTCAATTTCTTTGCCACAGGGATGCTTATCTCGATTTTGGTGAAACTGCACAAAATGATCCGATGGTCAAAAGGTTGCAAACGTCGTTTATTAGGAAGCTGGAACGTTGGCAGCAAATTGAAGCCTGGTCAGGGTTCATGGTTCAAGGGCTAGGGACTGCATGGATCGTTTTTTTCTTTAGCTGCCTCTGTTCCAAAATAAGTGTCAACTTTAGTAGTAGTACAACTTTGTACTAAAGTTTGCACAAAGTTGAGATACTTATTTTGGAACGGAGGGAGTACATATTTGCTATGATCTGTCAATCATTGAGATGCAATAGCATGCATGTTAGTCTCCTTTGTATTTGATGAAATGTTGCAATGGGCAACCTTGGACGCAAGATACATGTAACAGAAGCTGGAAGCTTCATAGCATTGTACAAATTTATCTCGCTGATAAATTACAGTATGTACTATACTAGTACTTCCTCCGTTTCTAAATATAAGTCTTTGTAGAGATTTCACCATGAACCACATGCGGATGTATATAGATGCATTTTAAGTGTAGATTCATTCATGTTGATCCGTATGTAGTTCACCTAGTGGAATCTCTACAAAGACTTATCTACTAGTAATAGCTCGCCCCCACTACTAGGAATTCTCTATCCTCTCCTTGAGCCACATCATCAAAATTAATGTAGCCGTTAGATGAACTAAATCAGTCCATAATACTCGTCTGATCTAGACGTTGAGAGGCTCCGCACTAAGCCACATGCAAGCATGCAGAAATACCGTGGCATGCATGTGAGTGGGTTTTAAATCACATCAACATGTCTGCATGCAAGCATGCACCGGTAGCATGCATGTAAGTGAGCTTTTAAGTCCCATTAACATGTCAAAAAGAAAAATATAATCCCATTATGCAGTAGGAGTTGGCTGATCTTTTTTCCTTAGGTGGGATGATCTAAATGATGATGGGAGTTTATTTAGTTTGGCTACCGGATTTGTCATGCGGTTATAGAGTTTTTTTTAGTTCTATGAAATCAATAATTTTGCGCAGAGAGATATATGGCTGTTCCGCGGCGACGCGCGGGGACTCATCAAGTAATATTTAGGAACGGAGGGAGTACTATGTAAAGAGTTAGGTGTCGCACGGTGATAGTGTGAGGCGGGCCATGTAATCACTGAGCCTGCGTGTTTTCACTGCTCTTGCACTCCTCCGCTGTAAGAATGGAGAAAATTGTAATCTAGTAGTAGTAGTACCTCCTTTTGCCGAAAGCGTGGGACATCCAGCAGTCCTACCACCTCACTAATAAAGACCAATGAGTCGTCAAATCACATAGACCCAACAGTAAGTTGGACGGACGAAGCAACCATCACTCTTGCGCCAGTGAGAGGTCGCGTCCGCCCTGCCCGGGCATGAATGCGGCACCGATTCTTTGGAGCGGCACTGACCGTTTCAGGCGGGAAGCGCGCGCGGGGGATGGAGGGGCTTTGGGTGGGCCAGGCTGGTTAGGAGCGGGCGTGGCAGCTGTCCGCATGTCCCTACCGGACACGCCCGGAAACGAGAGGATGCACCGACTCTCGCGGCTAAAATCGTACACTACACACCATCTCTCTGTAGGAGTAGGTCGATCTGTCGCTCTCTCTAACACACACATGCTGTTAAACACACACACGCACACGCACGCACCTTGGTCCCGTTGCACCTTCTAACTTGACTTATTACACCTAGACGGAGGGAGTAGTAAGTATACGAGATATGGTGGCACACTGACTTAAGTCGAATACAAGTGCCCAAAATTGTGTGCATGTTATAATAAGGATTCACTTAAAATAGTACGTGAGCGAACAGAGGGATCAATTGGACAGTGTTCCCGAGCAGTAGCGAGATGTGTGAGGTAAGATACACCGCTGGGCTTTTAATTTTTCTTATTAATTTGTTTGTTTCACCCTCTGACTGGTGGGACCCAACGTACTACGTGGAGAGAGGTAAGGTGACTAAGGCTGCATTATTTCTGCACCACTGTGGATAGTCTTACCACCAAAGCCACATGACACGATTATGATTGAAATCCCAATGACTCCCACACACACACACAAAAAAACACGGCATGCTTGTCACACGAATGCAGGAATGTATAAAAGGTTATTTTCCTCTCGTTGAACATAACGGGAGGTTGTGTAGCTGGTTAGCCTGTTCGCTCATCAAACTTGAGGTCTCGGGTTCGATAACTACACTTGAGCATAATTTGTGCTAGGAGGATTCTTTGACTAGTCAAAATGGATGGATATGGAGCTATACGATCTCGTAGTGACCGTATAATCACCTCATCACGTATAAGCTGCAGCCTCGGCACTTGTTTTCTAGGGTTTGCACGCTTCACACTCTCTCTCCAGTATATATATACACGCTGGAGCCTCAGCGCTTGTAGTTTCTCTCTTCACACTCTCTCGCCCTCTCCAGATCTAAACAAGACTTCGTTGGCCTCTCTCTCCCCTCACTGCTGCTCAAAGAGCCGGCAGGATCCGTCCGCCGGGAAGGGAAGGAGGCTTAACGCTGTCGCTGTCGGCGAGGGAGGGAATCCACTACTAGCGCAACTGTTCACTTTCACCCAGCGGCGGCGCGGGAGGGCCTCCGACCCCTTCTTCTTCGCCGTCGTCCCGTCGCCCACCGAACCACGCCCCAAGAACCTTAAGGTGTAATTTACTTACTCCACATGCATTGCTCTAGCTGCATGTATACCATGAATCTAGGACGTGGTTCAAAGAGGAAAGGAGTGGGGGAAAGTAGTGGGAAAAGTTGTATATAGCATGAATCTAGGACGTGGTTCAAAGAGGAAATGAAGGGGGAAAGTTGTATAGCATGAATCTAGGACGTGGTTCAAAGAGGAAAGGAATGGGGGAAAGTAGTGGGGAAAGTTGTATCGCATAAATCTAGGACATGGTTCAAAGAGGAAAGGAAGGGGCGAAAGTACTAGTTCAAAAAGGAAAGGAAGGGACAAGGCTGTAGAGTTTGAGCAGGACTAGATTTGCTGCGCTCACATAGGGAAAGGTGTCTAAAGATAACAAAACTGGACCAACACAAATATGCTCCTTGGTTGTTTGTTCTTTGTTGCAACAGACTGTGCATGACCACAGTACATCGGTAGATGCACATGGTGCTGGTGCGTCCACTGTCCCGTGCAACTCATTAGCTGTTGTTAATCTAAGGCCCTGTTTGGTTAAAAACTCCCTAGTCCCTACCTGCTTGGTTCCAGGGACTAAACATGGACTAGAGGTTATTAAATGACATGCTAAAAGACCATGTTACCCCTAGTAATGAACTAATAGAGACAAGGTGCGATGCGTGGCAGGGGCAACTGTTGGAAAAAGTCCCAAAAAGACTCCCTCGGGGTCTTCTTTCTTTAGTCCCAAATGCCCACTTTTAGTCCCTAAAAGTCCCTCCTGTTTGGTTTAGATGGGACTGACACGGAGTTTTTTTAGTCCCTACACCAAAATGTCCCTGTAAACAAACACCCTCTAATAATGCCGCTGGAAAATTGATGCAATGCCACAGTTAAAAGCAAATTACATGTTTAACGAATTTTATTGTTAATATAATCTCTATGTTAATATTAATCAATGCCACCGTTTGAGAAATGCTACTGTCTTGCTTTCTTTCCCATTTAGATAAGGTAGATGCTTCTTTTTGTTGGACTTCTGTGTCATCCACCGTTATTGACCACTAATTGTTTCCTTTGCACCTCTGTGTAAACAGGGTTATCTACTTCACCTCGTTGCCATTGTGACCTTTTGTTGCACTGCACAAAACACTTTTGTTTTAAGAGTGTTTTGTGCAGTTCAACCAAAATGTCACACCGACAACGTTGCTTGATTGCTTGATCTTAGTGGAACTGCACAAGAGGAGATCTTACTTCCTATCCGTGTTGGCAAATTTGGTTCAGATCTTCTTCTTGTGAGTTGTTTGAATTCCGCATCATGAGAGGTCAGTACTAGCCTTCTTTCACATGATTCTGCAGTGTGCTTTCATATGTTGTGCTACTTGTACGATAATGTTGCTTGATTTTAGTGAACTGCACAAATGGAGACAAGACTTCCAATCTGTATGTGCACCGTAATATCCCATTGAGGTAAGATAAGGATATTTCACAACTGTTGGCCTGTATTTTGCCACTTTCATCAAAAATTAAGTTTAGTACTATACTTGTGCTCCCTAATTGACATGCCAAATCTTACATTGAAGGCGAAGCTTGTCTGTTATTGAACCAAGTGATGAAGGGGAAGAACAAGCGGAAGAAAAACAAAAATCAACTCCCGGTGCTGTAATGAAGCACTGGAACTGTGATGACACAAGTAATGATATAGTTTTGCATCTTAATTTATTGCTATGGCTGGAACGAGCAATTGTTTTGCCACTGATTTGATGCCACTCTTAATGTAATACGTAATTATCTCTACTTGTGCAAACAGGGATCTTCTTTGAAGATACCATATATTTTAGTGGAACTGCACAAGAAGATGTTGGAAACATTAAACTAATCGAGGAGTATATAGTAAGCATGGCCACCACCGTAGATAGCAACAGATGGTTCCGGAGAAGTGCTTCATCTGTATGCTCTACACAATAAGCCTCCTGACAAAGGTTGGTACTCGCCCACTGATTTCATCCATATGATTGAGCTTTTTCATCTCTATTGGTGTTGTGCTACTGTTTAGATACTGTCATGAAAAAGTGGTATTGTCCTTGAGAAGTGCTTCATCTCTGTTGTTTTAAATATTTCCTTTCCTTTTTTTCGAGCAAACAGGGATGCTAGCATTTAGTAGTCCTCTTGTCTTTGCACAACATGATCATCTTCCTCTGAAGAAGAATATGGAGTACGTGAAGTGACTAGTTCCGATTATGCCAGGATGAAGAAGCCCTGTCTATCTTCTCATCAGAAGGAGCAGTTGAAGGATGGTTACATTACTCCCCACAAGACCAAACTAACTTCAGCTCAGAAGGACTGACAAATCTCCATTTTTTTGCTGTGATGCGCAAGTACAATGTTGTTCTAGGATTCTTTCTGGTGAGTTCCATTTTTCTAAAAGTGTGCTCTACATGGACCATGTAGGTGCTTGTTGAAACTGTCAGTACAGTTTGCTGTATACTAATCATTTTTTCTATTTGTGCAAACAGGGGTGCTCAGCTTGATTTCAACGGGAACTTCACAAAATGTTCATGAATACATCAAATCATTCATTTCCACCATAAGAAAGGAGGTGCCGATAAGTTCAAGGTGTTGCAACATATAAGGGCGAAATCATACAAGCTACGCGCGAATTTGGTTGATTTTGGTGGAACTGCACAAAAAGAACAGCTGGTTTATTTACCACGAGGTGCCATGTCAATGTCCGAACTGATGGCAAACCCTGCCCATTCCACAATCGTAGCCATTTGATATTTTGGAATGGGACAACCTTGTCAAATTTTTCTCGTTGATTTTAGCAAGACATGCGTTTGATATTTTCGAATGGGACGCCCTTTGCTGTCAGCAGCGTCGATCAATTTTTTATTTATTCTTTAGTTCTGAAGTAAATATTGCCTCTGACATGTGAGTCGCTGCGATGCATAATCATCGACTGTTTTGAATGTTCTCTATGAGTTGCCAGCAATGTGTGTTTGATTGCAATGTACAGAACCGCTAAAAATCTGCTCAAACTCTTTGTACTCCTTCTGGTCCTTTTTACTTCGCACATTGTGAAAGTGCATACTTTTTTGTATAAGATTGCTCAAAGTAGAGATACTTTGACTGCAGACAAAACTTGTATGCAGACTAGAAAGGACCGGAGGGAGTACATGTGAAACTGCTGCAAACGAGGTGATCACCCTGGGAATAATGCTAGTACGTATTGTTTTATTCATACACGGTCGGATTTCATATAAACATGCCGGATTTCATTACATTTCATACATTTTTCAACTAAAAAGGGGTGCGCTGGAGGTATAATTAATTAACCGAAGCTACCCACATGTGGCCTGTTGGGCCCACGTGTCAGTCAGCCAACTGCACCAGTAGTTAAGTAGAAGCCGCGTTCTTCTCCAGTGCAGCTCTCCGACTCCACGTCGCCGCCAAGAAGCTAACCGGCCGTCAATGGTCAACCCGCCTAGCTTGGCTTCAACCGGAGGGTAGCAGCGGTGGCCTTACTTGGACCCGAGCAGCGGCGACCTACCGTGTTCTACTCTTCCTCGTTTTCTATGTGGCGCGGCCTCGTTGGCAGCGGGGCGGGGCCTCGGCGGAGCCGGCGATGTCCTCTGTCTCGTTGCCGGCGGGCGGCGCCTCGGGGGAGCGGTGGAAATCCTCCCCCACGTTGCCGGCAGGGTGGGGCCTCGGCTGAGCCGGCGATGTCCTCTGCCTCGTTGTTGGCGGGGCGGGGCCTCGGCGGAGCCGGCGGTGTCCTCTGCCTCGTTGTTGGTGCCGCGGGGCCTCGGCGGAGCAGGGCCTCATGGACGCCAGCGGAGCGGGGACGCCAGCAGAGCGGGGACGCGTCGGAGCCGGCATTGTCCTCTGCCAGGTCCTCGGTCTCACCAAACAGTGCCTCGCCCGCTTCATCGCCCTCTTTGCTAGCCTCTTTGTAGGCGGCCGCAGCCTCCGCCACCCGCATGCGGTACCGCCAGCGCTCGAGGCGGCCCTTGCGGGCGGAGCGGTACGAGTCGAGCAGCGCCTCCTGCTCCGCCCACTCCGCAGCGATCTGCTCCTCCGCCTGCAGGTGCTCCTAGAGGAGATGGTGGTTGTAGGCGGCGTAGGTCTGCGCCTCCCGGAACTGCTCCTCACGCATCTGCCTCACCGTGTCCATATATTGGGCACGGGCCTCGCCGATGGTCATGGTGCAATGCACCGGCGAGGATGGCGCGGAGGAGGGGGTTGGCGCCGGGTCGTCGACTACCATGTTCTCCATTGGGACGTCGTCGTCCTTCGGCTGCCTGCCGGCCAGCCGGTCGGCAGCAATGGCTGCCATCTCCTTGTGGTCCGTCGCCCGCCGTCCTCAAGAGCGCTGGAGTGCGAGGAAGCCATGGTGGGCAGTAGTGGTGTGGACAGGAGAAAGGGAACGGATGCGGATGACTGCGGCTATGGCTGGCGCAGCAGTTTATATAGCAATGGTGGGCGGCGGAGGGACGGACGTGTGGTGCCGGAGTAGCCGCCTCGGCAACCGCGTATCATTAATGTGGGCGGCAGATGGACGGACGGACGGCACTTGTGGCATTTGAAGGCGGAGCAATCGCCTGCACCGGGAAGTGGGGCGGACGGCGCTGACTGTTTCGGGCGGAAAGCGCGCGCGGGCGAGGAGATGACTTTACTTGGAGAGGATGACAATGGGGACCCACCAGGGCCATAGCCTCACGTATGCAAGTGCCTCCTTATTATATATACTAGTCGTCAACCCGTGCCTTTGCACGGGCTAGCAGTTTCTAATACTTGATATATTGAATTTTTTGTTCGATGCAAATATTTTGACAATAATAAAATGTTTAAACACGACATGCAATATTTTTTCATCACTTTTTAAATGTTCAAACGTGTCACTATGATATATATACACATTATTCTTATGTCATTGCAAGAGATCTCAGAGTATAGGCATTGTAATAATGACTAAATCTTAAGGAATATAAGTAATTTGTGAATATTTTATTTAGTTATAACCAATAAGTTTCATAAATAAAATACCCTGTAGTAGGATATGTTGTCATTTTCACATCAAAGAATACAAAGTTTGAACTTAGGGTTTATTGATATAAAAAGAACACATGAGAGAGCATTTTAAAAAGTTTTACCATAAACCTACCCTTAAAATAGATTATTTTTATTTTCTTTAATATGTATATGTGGAATATATTTTTATATATTGCGTGAAGTAAAAACTTTCAAAATATTATTGGCACAAAAATGATACTCCAAAAAGATTAATTCTGATAAAACCACGACACTTATTTTGGGACGGAGGAAGTAGCATTTTGGAGCACTGATTTTTCTAGACGTTCGCCGGATGTTCCGTAATGAAATTTTGCATGTAGTTAAAAAAGCTAAGCAATGTTTGTTGTAAAAACAATTCAGAATATTTTGAATTTGTTTCTATTTTTTGGAATTTTCCTTTCAAAGTAGAAGCATTTGAGCTTGATATATATTAGAATTACACTTTTGAGACTACTTCACTCGGAAAATAATGTGTACATATATTTCTCTATTTAATGTTTATTAGAACGAGTATTCTACCTCGTGGGGTAGAATAATTCACCTATGACTATACGTACAACTTTTGTTAAATTGTATCATGAAGAAAATTACGATGATTTCATAGAAAATATCTCAACCTAAATTTACGCCAAACTGCGACTTTCAATATTAACTATCACTTTATAATAAAAATATTAGTTCAAAAACATAGTATGGACTCTCGTCGTAAAGATGGAGTAACACATTTGAATTCCATACTATGTATGAATGTAAGAATTGGATATTCATAACTCTTCTTGTAAATTATTAAACTCAAGACAAAATAAGCACCATATATAAATCCATATTGTAGGACAACTGTTGAACCTTCCGATCAGTTTAGCCAACAGCATCGTGCGTCACTTCCCATACGAAGTCGTCAGATGTAGCTGACACAGCACATCCTATATGGATACTGGCATGAAGCCGGCGCCTGGTGACGTATAGTATAAGGGTTGGTAGACACTCGTGACGCCCCAAAGCTTCACTTTTCATATCAAGATGTCGACTCATGATGGCTCCATAGACACCGAGCTAGTTTCTTTTGCAAGGTCGCAAGAAATAAATTAGATGGAGACACTACGGACCTACGTATTGATACCCAGCTTGGAAGCTACACAAAATTATATTTGTTAGATAGAGGTACCACACACATACGTATAGATACCCAGCTTGGAAGCTATATGAAGCTCTGTTTTTTTAGACGTAACTCTATTTAATTTATGTTATCCAACCAAACGTGTAGCATTGGGACTCTCTTTCTCAAAAAAAAAAGGAGGACTCAATAATCCACGTTGCAAGCGGCTCCTTCTTTTGCCTTTGTACGTACAAATTTAGTGCCACATCTGTTTAATCCGTAGAATATTTTATCATAGAGCCGGCTTTTGAGATGTTTTTTTCTTTACTTTTGTTTTATTATTAATTAACGCTGGACGTGTCACATGCCACTTTTAAGGGACGTCCAGATCATTTGTGTTACGTGTGTTTTCCTTTTATCCTGAGCGTAAATTCTACAATCCAACGATGTAATTAATTTTTAATGATGTGGATTAATGAAACGACCTGAAAGGTGCCTCCAATTCGGTAGAATATTTTATCATAGAGCCGGCTTTTGAGATGTTTTCTCTTTACTTTTGTTTTATTATTAATTAACGTTGGACGTGTCACATGCCACTTTTAAGGGACGTTCAGATCATTTGTGTTACGTATGTTTTCCTTTTATCCTGAGAGTAAATTCTACAATCCAACAGTGTAATTAATTTTTAATGATGTGGATTAATGAGACGACTTGAAAGGTGCCTCCAATTAGTAAATATAAGATATATAACTATAATTTATTTTGCTTCCTCCCGGTTTCCTGACATCACGGTCCCACACCATTATCATAAACGAGAGAATTGCACAAGAAGCGGCCGACAGCTGGGACCAAGCAGCTCGAGCAGTATTTGTGTTTTTGAGGTGTGAGCACTGCAGAGTTTTTCGATGTTTAGCCCAGATATTAATTTTTCTCCTTTGAACAACAACGAAAACATCGCTGCAGGTATTAACTGGGCGGGCTGTGGCCCGTCTAGCCCAGGCTAGATATCCAGCGCAGGTATTAAATTTGTTCAAGCTGAAAATGGCTAGCCCGGCTATACTTTTTTTTAGGAATACCCAGGCAAAGTCAAGTTGTTATTCTCCACCCCGCTGGGCTGCAAAATCTTTTCTAGGAGGAATGCATTAGGCTTAACAAGAAAATGGGCTTTAAGAAATCATAAATGGGATGTAATTATAAAAACTGGGCAGTAACTATAAAAAAATGCACCAAACACGTAATATTATTTTTTGATATTGAAATTTTAATTTCATTAATTGTTGCGAGCGCAATGTTTCGTTGGATTTTTACGTAATATAAATTTATATTAAAATTGTATTTAATCTCACTAGAAATTTCGGGATAAAAATATTTCGGATCCCATCAAAATGTGGGAAATTTTATTGAATTCTGTTTTGAACGGTTGGTTGAAATGGGTTGTACTTTTAACAAACTGTAAATGGGCTGTAGTAAATTCCATTAGAATTCAAAATTGGGCTACACATTCTTACAAATCTCAAATGGGCTATAAGTTCTCTGCCACACACTTCTGGCCTTACTAAGTTGACGCGTCCCCTAAAAAAACAGAGTTGACGCGTATGCAAGGCTTTGTCAACTTATAGTCAACACTCGGTTCTAGCAGCAGTGGTCGTTGGATGTCCATCCAACGGATGCCATGCTTCTTCTTCAATCTCGGATATTCTAGCTTCACCCGCCCAAAAAATGATTCCTCCCCCTGACATCTGGGGCGCATCATTTTGGAAGCTGACCTGTGGGCCTACTAAGTTGACGTACCAAGGGCTTTGTCAACTTAGTCAATATAAACGATTCTAGCTGAAGTGATCGTACGATGTCCATCCAACGGCCGTCGTGCTTCTTCAACCTCTGGTCTTCTTGCTCCAGCCGCCCAAAGCAGCGCCGGTCGTGCCGCCTGCTCCTGCCTCCCGTGGCCGGCTGTGCTGCCGCGGAGGCCTCACCGCCCCCTACTACTCCCACCGCTGGCCAGGCCATCCCTCCACTCACCCACACCCCCTGTTATTCTGCGGCGACGGCAGCGCAGCCGAACCAGTGAATCCTCGTACTCCTCTCCGCGTGTGCATCCACTGCCGCGTCTTCCCGGGCTCCACATCGTCCCTTTCCTAGGCCTCGCCGTCGTCCACCGCCGTGGTGCTCTCGGCGTGGCGTGGTCAATGTGGTCAAGGAACGACTTCCATCGGACGTGGACTATACGTGGAAAGGCTGACAGCTGGGTCCACGGCAGCCGCGAGGAAGTGCCTCCTTATTACGCGCAAAATAATTATTCCTCCACCTGACAGCCGGGACCCACCGGAGGGGCCACCGTATTTCGCGAAAAAATTGATTCGCCCCCTGATTGCTGGGACCCACCAGCTACATCTTCGCACGCAAGGAAGTGCGTCCGGGAAAAAAACGATTTGCCCCCCTGACTGCTGGGACCCACCTACTACATCTTCGCATGCAAGGAAGTGCGTCCGACAAAAAAAAACCATTCGCCCCCCTGACTGCTGGGACCCACCAGCTACATCTTCGCACGCAAGGAAGTGCGTCCGGGCAAAAAAAAAGATTCGCCCCCTGACTGCTGGGACCCACCAGCTACATCTTCGCACGCAAGGAAGTGCGTCCGGACAAAAAAAATGATTCGCCCCCCTGACTGCTGGGACCCACCAGCTACATCTTCGCACGCAAGGAAGTGCCTGACAGTCGGGACCCACCTGGTCGAAGCGTACGTAGCGTTGTCATTCTGGTCGCGAACGTGTACGTACATACTGGTGGATGTAGAGGTGCGCACGTGTCGTAGTAGAGGCGCGCACGTGTCGTAGTAGAGGCGCGCATGTAGCATGTACACGTACGTACAACGGCCAGGGTGCAAGAAAGAAAATACGGCCACGTACGTACATACGGGCGGGGTCTCGAACACCTACTCGCGCATACGTACGGCCAGGGCTCGTGTACATGGCTGGGTCGGAACGGAGAAACAGCGTCGTTATCATGTTCATGGGGAGGCAGCGGAATGCGTCGTATTCATGGGGAGGCAACGGAATGCGTCGTGTTCATCGGGAGGCAACGGAACGCGTGGGAGCCAACCGGCTGGGTCGGAACGGAATGCGTGGTCGTGTTCATCGGGAGGGCTTGGACGGAACAGGCGATGGAAACGAGGCCTGGCGTACCGCAGAACAGAGGAAACGGCCTTGTGTTCGACCGGCCACGTTCGAAACGGGATCCTGTTCATCGGAAGGGGTGTGGCGTACCGCAAAACGGAGGAAACGGACCTCCTACGGTCGAAACGGGGGTCCTGTTGATCGGGAGGGGTGTGGCGTACCGCAAAACGGATGAAACGGACCTCCTACGGTCGAAACGGGGGTCCTGTTGATCGGGAGGGGTGTGGCGTACCGCAAAACGGACGAAACGGACTTGTGTTGGAGCGCTATGGTCGAAACGGGGGTCCTGTTCATCGGGACGGGTGTGGCGTACCGCAAAACGGGACTCCACGGGATACGGTTCATCTCCACCGTCGACCTGCTCCAGCCTCCACTGGCTACCGTCGACCTCCTCCAGCCTCCACGGGCTCCTGTTCATCCAGCCTCCACCGCGCGCTACTCCACCGGCTACTGTTCAACCACCCCTCCACGGGCACCCCTCCACCGTCTACTGTTCATCCAGCCCTCCACACCACGGGGTCCTGTTCATCCAGAGGCAACGCCACCGCTCACTGTTCATCCACCCCCCCCCCCCCGCAACGCTCACTGTTCATCCAATCGAACGGCTTCAGTTGTAGCGAAGGAATCGCTCGATTGGGTTCAGTTAACAGCCATCGACCGATCGCTCGGGTTCAGTAACGCATAGCCTGCAGTGCAATCGCTCGGGTTCAGTTAGAGCCCAACGCCTCGCTCGGGTTCAGTTAGAGCCAACGCCTCGCACACACGCTCGTACGTGTACGAGAGAAACGCGCATCGCTTGGCCCCCGACCTCCCACCGTAATCGGGAACTCCCCAAAATTTTCCTCGCCCTCGCTTCTACCACGGTTTTTTCCATCATGGACGGCCCAAAGAATGTCATGCAGCTGCGTCTCCGGCCCACCCAGGACGAAAAGCCCATTTTCTGTCATGATTTTTTGTCATAGAAGTAGGAGCCCACCACATCTATGATGATACCGGGTTTTGTCACAATTATCATCATAGAAGTGTCATATGTATGACAGAAAAAAATTTCGTTCGGCCCAAAATGTCACGGATGTGTCTTTTTTTTGTAGTGTGAGTAGGCGTCAAGGAATGATAACAGATCACACCCGGCCGTGGAGTCAACAACCTGGTCGATGCGCGGCAACGGGAAAGGGTCCTTGGGACAAGCCTTATTGATATCTGTGCAGTCAATACACAGCCTCCACTTCCCATTTGGCTTGCGCACCACCACCGGATTGGCCAACCACGTCGGATGGAGTACTCCTCTCACCAAGCCTGCCGCTTCCAACTTCCTGATCTCCTCTGTGATGAACTCTTGCCTCTCCAAAGCTTGCTTCCTGACCTTCTGCTTGACGGGTCGCGCATGAGGACAGACAGCAAGATGGTGCTCAATCACCTCCCTGGGAACACCGGGGATGTCGGATGCTTGCCATGCAAACACGTCGACATTCGCCCGCAGGAAGGTGACGAGCGCGCCTACCTATTTGCTGTCGAGGGTGGAGCTTATGCTGAAAGCCCCTCCCGTGCCATCCTCCTTGACGGACACCTTCTTGGTCTCTGGTGGTGCAGCTCTGGATTTCTTGCTCTTGCCGGTGGAGCTCTGTGGCACGTCCTCGACGGGAGCACAACACTCCGAAGAGGTGCGCTTGCCGGAGTGGGTGCGAGAGGTATTGCCGGTCTTCTTCTTTCCTCCCGGAGCTTCAGCGGCAGGAGCAAGTGCCGTGGCGGCAGTCGCTGCAACTGCTTCCCGGTAGAGTCGGTCGGCGCTGATCAGCGCATCCTTCTTGTCGCAGGGGACGGTTGTCGGTGTAAAAACCGGCGGATCTCGGGTAGGGGGTCCTGAACTGTGCGTCTAAGGCTAATGGTAACAGGAGGCGGGGGACACGTTGTTTACCCAGGTTCGGTCCCTCTCGATGGAAGTAATACCCTACTTCCTGCTTGATTGATCTTGATGATATGAGTAGTACAAGAGTTGATCTACCACGAGATCGTAGAGGCTAAACTCGAGAAGCTAGCCTATGATTATGATTGTTCTTGTCCTACGGACTAAACCCTCCGGTTTATATAGACACCGGAGGGGGCTAGGGTTACACAGAGTCGGTTACAGAGAAGGAGATCTACATATCCGAATTGCCAAGCTTGCCTTCCACGCAAAGGAGAGTCCCACCCGGACACGGGACGAAGTCTTCAATCTTGTATCTTCGTAGTCCAACAATCCGGCCAAAGTATATAGTCCGGCTATCCGAGGACCCCCTAATACAGGACTCCCCCAGTAGCCCATGAACCAGGCTTCAATGACGATGAGTCCGGCGCGCAGATTATCTTCGGCATTGCAAGGCAGGTTCCTTCCCCAAATACTCCATAGAAGATTTTGAACACAAGGATCGTGTCCGGCTCTGCAAAACAAATTCCACATACCACCGTAGAGAGCACAATATTCCACAAATCTAATCTGCTGACAACTTTTCATAGCGTGACATCACGCCACGGCCCGGTCATTATTCGAACCATTTTTCTCAACCAGCTACTGCACATATTGCGAGGCGGTTTCCTTGGCACGTCTTGTCGAAGCAGAGATCGTGTCCCCTTATCACGGGATTCTCATCAATACTGGTGTGGGTAACCCAACCGCGCCATCAATCGCGGCGCTTGGGGAATAAGCGATTTTACGGGGCAAGTGGGGAGGCACACAGTTTCTACTGCCTTTATAAAGGGATATGGATTCCTGTTTTTCACCCACGCCTTCTTCTTCCCCTGCCCATCCATTCTCGCACGCTCGAGCTCCAGCGCCCAAGTTCTCACCTTCTCCTCAAAGCCATTCCAAACATGTCCGGAGCGGGAGGCAAGTGGATGGCCTCCTCCGTTACGGAGGAGAACATTGCGAAGCTCCGGGAAGCTGGATACCTGGCCGCAAACATTGCGCACCGGCTCCCAGACGCAGGGCAGATCGTCCCTACTCCAGAACCCCATGAGAGGGTCGTATTCCTTGCCCACTTCGTCCGTGGACTGGGATTACCCCTCCACCCATCTGTCCGCGGGCTCATGTGCTACTACGGGCTGGACTTCCACGATCTGGCGCCCAATTTCATCCTCAACATCTCGGCGTTTATCGTCGTGTGCGAGGCCTTCCTCCGCATCAAGCCCCACTTCGTCCTGTGGCTGAAGACCTTCAACGTGAAGCCAAAGATAGTGGTCGGCCAGCAGCGGAGTGCGGAGGCGCCATGGTGGGCAAGATGCCCAACGTCATTTGGCTCGAAGGCTCCTATGTGGAGACCGTGAAGGGGTGGCAATCGGGGTGGTTCTATATCACCGAGCCGCGTGACGCCAATTGGGCGGCGGCCCCTGAATTTCGATCTGGCATCCCCATGAGGCTCACCTCCTGGAAAGAGAAGGGATTAGCCTAGGGTGCGCCGGCGGAGCTGACCGGACTCCAGAACTGTGTCAAAAATATGATAAGCAAGAAAATCAAGCTTGTCAACCTGGTCTAGGTCATGCTCTTCCGCTGGATCCTCCTGTGGCAAAGACAGGCATTCAATATGTGGGAGTTCGACCCGGCCGAACACCAGACGCTGCAAGAGCTCTTCGACACGACGCACAAAGACGTCTGGAAGGTGATGTTTAAGGCCGCCGAAGTACCTCCTCCCCTTACGAGGATCGCGGACTTAGCGCAAAGCGCCCCGCCAATCCGGTAAGTTCTTTATATTTTACAAGATGCTCCTTTCCCCAGTATATTCGTGGGAGGAATCTAATGCCTCCACGCCAATTTAACAGGATTGGGTAGCGATAGCGGAGCGGATCGACTGTCCAGCTTCACTACCCGAAGATCCAGCAACGGCTCTCCTTGGAGATGCTGTTTCCGGCGCCCTATGAGGTGCCGGAGAAGAAGGCCAAGAAGAAGGCCACGGGGACCAGGAAAGGTCTCCGGCGCAAGGTTGTATCGGACTCATCGTCCGAAGACACCGAGGCGCGCTCCTCCAATGAAAACGAGGAGGAGGAAGAGGAAAGTCCTCCCCCCCCAACCGGGGGGGGACAAGAAAAGGAAGGCCGCCCCGTCTGGGGAGGCCGAAGGGTCCAAGAAGGGAAAGACCCTCCCTTCGGACCACTCCACAACAGCCGCCTACAGCGACGAGGAGTGGTTGCCCAGGGACAAGCCCCTGGCGAAGTCGTAAGTATCCGGACACTATAATACTTATGGTATGTTCTGCTTTATTGCTTCTTATCATGTTAAATATGATCGTGCAATCCGTCCAAAGCCCGCATTGAACTATCCTCATCGGATGGGTCTTTGAGCGCGTCGGCGATGAACAGCGATTCGCTCCCGACAGCCACCACCCCCGGCCCGCAGCCGACACCGAGGTGTTGTCTCAGAGGATACTGGACCAGGGGGAGACAGTTCTGGAGACGCCCCAAGGCAAAATCCCAGATGCCGGGCACATGGGGGGAAAGACCCCCATGGATTCTGATGACGGAGGCCGCAGCAAGTTTGGCCCCCAGCCGGATACTGCGCCGGAACCTCCAGTGGTTCTGGATTCAGGCAGGCAGCCCCTCGCTAGGGGGGCGAGCCGCCTGTGCCGATGACCTCTGTCCATCCAGAGGCATCGGATAACTTGCTGGAAGCGCTTCAGGGTGCTTCCATTGATGAAGAACACCGTACTCTTATGAGTACGGTGATTGAGAAGGTTCGGTCCGCCAAGAGCGGATTGACCGAAGCCTGCGCCAGCCTCCTAACAGGCTTTGAGGTAAGCAATCAAATTTTGAGAGAATATCACAGCATAGACAGTAGCCCCTGATGCTCTGTTTGGTGTTCGGAAAGAAAGGTCGAACAGAGGATCAAATAACATCCACAGGAGTCTAACCAGAATATGTCTACGTGAATAAGTAGGCGTCGCTGCTGGCCGCTGCCGCTCGCACTGCGGAGGTCTCCGGACTGAAGCGGGACCTGGAGCGGAACGAGGAAGAGCTCGGCCTCGTGAAGAGGCAGCTCAAAGAAAACAAAGGTACACAATGCCCTGTCTGTATGCCATATAAAGGAAAAGTTGGTGATGCTAATAGAAGCGTCATTAATGTCAATAGGGGCCACGACTGAAGTGGCAGCCCTTAAAAGGCGCTATGAGAGGCGAGGACAAAGCGGCCAAGGAGCGCACCGAGCGCGAGAAACAAGAGGCTCGGGTTGGCGAGGTCCAGCAAGAGCTCCTGGACTTCGTCAAAAAATACGAGTCCTTGGAGCATGACTCTAAGACGCAAGAGTCCGAGCTTGCGAAGGCCTGCCAGAGTGCACAGGATGCCAAAGCTGAAGCCCAAAAGGCCCTCCAAGAGGTTCAAGCGGCCAAGAAGATTTTGGCGGGTAAGACATTCAATATGCAAAGCAAGCATGTGAAGGAGAATTTCTTTTTACTTACCCGAATTTGGAGCTCTCCAGGAGCATTCGCAGATCTGCCGCGCAGCATCTCTGATGCCGCAGAGTTCTACCGAGCTGAGGAAGGGAGCTCGACAGAGAAGTTGTTCTAGTCCCAGTATATTGGGGCCGAACAACTGATGCCCTTGAGCGACCCGTTGAAGCAACTGGTCGAACTTCACAAGGCGGCCAAACTAGCCATGAAGGATCTCATAGTCCGGATGTGGCCTGGCGAGCCCCTGCCCAGCAGCTACTTCGGTCTGGTAAAGCGGCTTGTGAATGCCTGCCCGCGGCTTGAAGTCATAAAGCGGTCAGTCTGTATTGAAGGTGCGCGCAGGGCCTTGGCCCGTGCGAAAGTGCACTGGGCGAAGATGGACGCCGAGAAGCTGGTGACGGAGGGGCCGCCAAAGGGCAAGGAGCATCGCCACCCCGAACAGTATTATGACAATGTCCTGAAGGGTGCCCGCCTTGTGGCGGAGGAATGTGCTAAGGATGTAATATTTGAATGAATGTACTCATGTCATCCTGTAATATGAAAACGAGTTCATGTGCGCTATATGACGCTTGTTGATTTAAAATATTACCTTCTGTGCGGCCGTTTATAAAGTATGAGAGTTGGCCAGTCGTCGGCTTCTGCCCCCATGTAACTAGTACTGGGGTGTTCGGGATAAATCTATGCACTCTTTATCCAAAAAATTTGGTCCTTTAAGGGGGTGTTTAGTGCAGCGAACAAGGCAATCGGACTATACAGCTTTATCACTCTCACTTAGCCATAGAAGTCTACAATTTTAAATTTTGGCGAAGCCCCTAGTATTCGGAAGACCGAACTTGGGGCGCTATGCACGCCTAAATCAGACAAGGCCGATTCCTCGCCCTAAGCGGAAAAAATCTTTAAGGATTTGAGACCTCTCGAACAGCGACCAGCTCTCGCCTCATCATGACAGTTAGTTTTCGGCTTTCCCTACTGAGGTGCTCGTCCGGAAGATCCGGGACACAATCGCAGTAGTTCTCCCTGTGCTACCTTAGCTGATGTAGCGGAACGTAAGGTACCCAAACATGGGAGCCGGGCAAACCCAACTATTGACCCAAGACATGATTCGGAGCTGATGCATATAATGCTATAAGTTCGGGGTGCCGCACTGTCGAAAGTGTTCGGAATTTTCTTGCCGCATTATGGGGTACACTGAAGCCCCTGGCGAGCCGGATGTACCAAAATGTACGGGTGCAATTTGTAATAAATAAGCAGTAAAGTAAAAGGATAAAGAAATGTAATAGTAAGCTGACGCTATACATTATTTTCCATTGTTATTTAAATAATACGTCAAAGCGTATGTATACAAGTAGTGCGATAAGCAAAATAGGACTTTTGACATGTCCTGGACAAGGGTAAGCTGCATGTGGGTATGTAAAACAGGTATAACGATCGTTATCAGAGACCACCTGGGGATTCCCTTGTACGCCAAAGCTTCTTGTCTCCTTGGTGTTTCCATCCCATTATGTGTCCGATAGTCGGACGATCGGGAGGGCCTCCCGAAAATAGGGACCTGAAAATAAAAGGTGTGAAGATATACGGATACTGGGGCAGTTGAGCCGCATTTTGGACCGTGTCATAGCCGTGCCTCCGCCTATGCCCATGGTATTGTGAGTGTGTAATTATGTACACGCGGCACAAATTTCGCCGCTTGACTGGGACTAGGACGGAGGCTGAATTGCTAGGCGAGCTCTGGACGTGCCGGACGATCCTGTTGCAGGGTACTCCAGACTCGCTTGACGGTGTCCGGGTTCTTCATCGCTGAATTGGCGGTCTGCCTAAGAAGGCTGCTTTGTACTTCTGCTACGAGGGCCGCAGTGTGCTCATCCGTACGGAGCGAGCGCTCTGTGTTTCCATTTACTGTGAGGTCCCAGCATTTTGAGCTTGAGGTATGCATAACGCGGTACCGCATTGAATCTGGCAAATGCGGTTCGTCCGAGCAGTGCATGATAGCCACTGCGGAAGGGGACGATATCGAAGATTAACTCCTCGCTTCGGAAGTTGTTCGGAGATCCGAAGACTACTTCCAGTGTGATTGAGCCCGTGCAACAGGCCTCTACACCTGGTATGACACCTTTAAAGGTGGTTTTTGTGGGCTTGATCCTTGAGGGGTCGATGCCCATTTTGCGCACTGTATCCTGATAGAGCAGGTTCAGGCTGCTGCCACCGTCCATAAGGAGTCGTGTGAGATGGAATCCGTCAATGATGGGGTCGAGGACCAATGCGGCCGAACCGCCATGACGGATACTGGTAGGATGGTCCCTGTGATCGAAAGTGATCGGACAAGAAGACCATGGGTTGAACTTTGGGGCGACTGTCTCCATCACATAGACGTCCCTTAGTGCACGCTTTCCTTCCCGTTTGGGAATATGGGTTGCGTATATCATATTCACCGTTTTCACCTGGGGAGGAAATTTCTTCTGTCCTCCTGTGTTCGGCGGCCGGGGCTCCTTGTCGTCATCGCTATGCAGCCCCTTTTCCTTGTTTTCGGCATTCAACTTGCCGGCATGTTTGAACACCCAGCATTCTCTGTTGGTGTGGTTGGCTAGTTTATCGGGGGTGCCGTGAATTTGACACGAGCGATCGAGTATGCGGTCCAGACTGGACGGGCCCGGATTGTTTCTTTTGAATGGCTTTTTCCGCTGATCGGATTTAGAGCCACTGAATTCGGCATTGACTGTCGTGTCTTCGGTGTTGTCCCCATTGTTGCGACGCTTGTGTCTGTTGCGTCGTGAACTGCCGTTGCTATCTCTGGCATCTGAAGTGCCAGGATTTCTTGATGTGCTGTTGCTACGAGCCAGCCAGCTGTCATCGCCCGCACAAAAGCGGGTCATGAGTGTCGTGAGGGCTGCCATGGACTTCGGCTTTTCTTGGCCGAGGTGTCAGGCGAGCCATTCGTCGTGGATGTTATGCTTAAAGGCCGCTAGGGCTTCGGCATCCGGACAGTCGACAATCTGGTTCTTTTTAGTTAGGAACCGAGTCCAGAATTTCCTGGCTGACTCTTTGGGTTGTTGGGTTATGTGACCTAAGTCATCAGCGTCCGGTGATCGCACATAAGTGCCCTGGAAGTTGTCAAGGAATGCGTCTTCCAGGTTCTCCCAACTGCCAATGAAGTTTGCCGGCAAGCTATTCAGCCAATGCTGAGCCGGTCCTTTGAGCTTAAGTGGGAGGTACTTGATGGCATGTAGATCATCACCGCGGGCCATGTGAATGTGGAGAAGGAAATCTTCAATCCATACCGCGGGGTCTGTTGTACCATCATATGATTCAATGTTCACGGGTTTAAACCCTTCTGGGAATTCACGATCCATTACTTCATTAGTGAAGCATAGGGGGTGTGCGGCGCCTCTATGCCGGGCTACATCATGACGCAGTTCAAATGAGTCTGGTCTGCTGTATTCGGCTCGGCCGGTTTTGTTTTTAGTATATCCGGCGTGACGGTCATCGTTGTGCATTGGGGCGCGCCCCCATGATCCGTAGATCAATCTTGACTGTCCTGCTTTGTTTTCTAATACGTCTCGCAGGTCCTGCGTGTAGCCCCGGGCCTTCGTGTCATCCATATGATGAGGTGGCTATCCAGCGCCATGTGGGCGGTGGTTCCTATTCTTCTCATGCATCGTCATCCATACCGTCGATGTCTTCGGAGTTGAAGTCAAACACGTCGGTTAAGTCATCTACAGTGGCTATTAAGTGGGTGGTGGGTGGGGAACGAATTTCTTCGTCGTCCGCTTCCCACTCCAGCCGGACATAGTTCGGCCAGGAGTCTCCTGACAAGGAGAGAGACCTCAATGAATTTAGCACGTCTCCCAAAGGCGAGTGCTGAAACATATCTGCGGAGGTAAACTCCATGATCGGTGCCCAATCAGATTCGATGGGCACGAACGCACGCGGTTCAGTACCTGTGGCCGGAGACGAGTCCGGGGGTCCGATGACACCAGCCTTATAGGAGGGGGGGTCTGTGTTCGGCTCTATCGCCGCTGAATGTGCGGCCTCCGTGGCGGAGTCCATCCACCCGTCCGCGGATGGCGCGATCCGCTCCGGATTGAGGGCCGGGGCAGCCGCAGTAGTGATCGCCCGAACACTATCAGATGGCAGACCTAAGTCATGCTCGTCGTGACAATTCGGCGCACCTGACATGGGCTCGAATCCGTCGAAGATCAAGTCTCCGTGGATGTCGGCAGTATAGTTCGAGCTTCCAAACCTGATCTGATGGCCAGGGGCGTAGCTGTCGATCTGCTCCAGATGGCCAAGCGAGTTGGCCCGCAGTACGAAGCCGCCGTATAAAAAGATCTGTCCAGGGAGAAAAACCTCACCCTGGACCGCATCATTGAAGATGATTGAAGGAACCACCAAGCCTTATCGTGACGACACGGTGGAACTCTCAATTAAAGCACCAATGTCGGTGTCAAAACCGGCGGATCTCGGGTAGGGGGTCCCGAACAGTGCGTCTAAGGCTAATGGTAACAGGAGGTGGGGGACATGATGTTTACCCAGGTTTGGGCCCTCTCGATGGAGGTAATACCCTACTTCCTGCTTGATTGATCTTGATGATATGAGTAGTACAAGAGTTGATCTACCACGAGATTGTAGAGGCTAAACCCTAGAAGCTAACCTATGATTATGATTGTTCTTGTCCTACGGACTAAACCCTCCGGTTTATATAGAGACCGGAGGGGTCTAGGGTTACACAGAGTCGGTTACAGAGAAGGAGATCTAGATATCCGAATTGCCAAGCCTGCCTTCCATGCAAAGGAGAGTCTCACCCGGACACGGAACGAAGTCTTCAATCTTGTATCTTCATAGTCCAACAGTCCGGCCAAAGTATATAGTCCAGCTGTCTGAGGATCCCCTAATCCAGGACTCCCTCAACGGTGATGATGGTCATCGGCCCAGGCATCTTCAGCGTGTTGTAGGCGTAATGCGACGCCGCCATGAACTTGGCTAGTGCCGGGCGGCCAAGGATCCCGTTGTAGGGCAAGGGGATCTCGGCTCAGAACGTCATAGGCAGCGTGACCCTTTGGCTGACTTCTTCCTGGGTTGACCTCTTGAAACGTGCCCGTCTCCTCAAGGTCTCCATCGGGAATCTGCAGCCTTTTGATCACAATGGGCGAGATCAAGTTCAGACCGGCCCCGCCGTCAACTAGCATCTTTGTCACCTTGAGGTTGCGTATTGTTGGTGAAACCAACAACGATAAGCACCCGACTGTAGTTGTGTGATCAGGGTGGTCCTCGGTGTCAAAGAAGATAGGCGTAAAGGACCACTTCAATCGCTTCTGAGCGTCGAATGATGGCTCTGCTGCTGTGATCTCACGCGCCCACTGCTTGAGCTGGCGGTGAGAGGTATGCAGCGAGGCGCCACCGTCGACGCACATGGCCTCCGTAGCTTTCTGGAACTCATGCTCGTCGGACTTGTTGTCCTTGTCATGATCATCGTCTTCCTGCTTCTTGTCGCGGCCCCGAGCAGGCCTCTCTTGCCGGTAATCCATGCCGCGGCGGCCTCCTTGGCTGCTACGCTTCTTGCCAGATCATTCAGCACCATCCTAACCCTTCTCCTTGTCCTGCCTCTCATACTCGGCTTTTGGCTTTCCAACAAGCAGCTCGACTTGTCGGCAGTTCTGCAGGTCGTGGCCCTTGGTGTAGTGGATCTTGCAATACTGCTTGTCGGAGCCCCGTGGCTTGTCGGCAGCCGCCAAGGCCCGGCAAGTGGCGCACCCGGCAATCTCCTTGTCGGGGTCGTCTGCCTTGGCCTTCTTGGCAGCACCGGTGTCGTCGGATCCCTCAACGGCAAGCACGGCCTTGCCCTTGCGCTTCTTGTTGCGGCGCCGGTCCTTCTTCGTCGGGGCGGCGGTGTCTTTGTTCGTAGAGTCGGTTTTCGCCCCGGCGTCCTCGCCGGGCTACTTCCTTCCCTCTTCAGCCCGGTCGCATCTATCGGCCAGAACATAGAGTTCGGCCACATCCTTAACCTTGTTCATCGCCAGCTCTTCACGCATCTTGTGGTTGCACACATTCTGATGGAACGCGCTGATCACGGTGGCGGGATGAACATCTGGGATGTTGTATTGCACCCAGCTGAACCTCTGTATGTACGTGCGCAGGGTTTCACCTTCCTTCTGGGGAATGATATGCAAATCACTGGCCTGGCCATGAGCTTGGTGGCCCCCAGTGAAGGCACCAACAAACTCATGGCACAGATCCGGCCAAGAAGAAATGGAATCCGCCGGCAAGTGCGTCAACCAATACATGACATTGGGTTTCAGCGCCAACGGGAAGTAATTGGCGAGCACCTTGTCATCGCGAGCTCCAGCGGCTTGCATCGCGATGGTGTAGATGCTGAGGAACTCCGATGGGTGGGTCTTGCCGTTGTACTTCTCGCCGACGTCGGGCTTGAACGTGCGGTGGGACGGCCACTGGAACTGCCGCAGCTCGCGGGTGAAGGCCGGGCAACCCACCTTGTAGGGTAGGCCACCGGAGCCTCCTGGCGCTGGGTGGTCCCTAGTGGACCCTGCCCGCCTATCTGACTGGTGGCGCACATCACGCCGGCACTCGATGGTGGTTCGAGCATCTTCATGGGCTCGCTCCCGAAGAACTTGGCGCTGATCGCGGTGGGTCCGTGGATCGGACCACGCTATGGAAATGTTATCACAAGCGTCATCACGACGGACCGGCACCCGCGGCAACTGGCGTGGGGGAGGAGAGTGCACCGTGGCTACAGCACCTCCGGTCCTTCCACCGCTGGCATGTGGTGGCTCGACGGAGCGTCGGCCCGAGGGCCCCGCTGGTCGCGTATCATCTTTGTCGGCGACACCGACGAGGCTCCGGATGGTGGCTCTCCACTCGTCAAGCTTTTCCGCAGCAGGAGGGAAGTCGAGGAGCAACTTCACGTGCACCAAGGCTTCTGCCGGCGTGGGCGGCGGCGAAAGCTGCGTGGACCGCGACGCCCTCCAACTCCTTACCATGTTAGAAGGAGCTCCATCACGGCCCTGTGGCTGCACGCCATTTTCGCGAGCACTTCGGCGGGCATGTTGGCCTCCTCCGTCCCGCAAGTGATGCACGGGACTCTTCCCACGGCGGCGCCCGGGGTCCCCAGCGTGGTGGCGCTGCTCGTCCCGCGCACCCTAGGAAGAGCGCGTCGTGGGCGCCGGCGTGGGCGACTTGGAGGTCGCCACCTGTAGGTGGCACAACGCCGCCCTTGGAGGGTCCCGTGCCGCCTGCGGGGGGCCCGGCTCCATCTTTGGATTTGGCGGCGTGCGGCCCATCGCCTCGCGCACGCACGACGCTGCTCGCCAGGCTCTGACTGCCAGAGCGATGTGGGTGTTCGCGGGCCGTGCCTCGGCTTCCGTCCACGACCGCCCCACTGCTCGCCCACACCAGTACAGACCTTCCGGCTCCGGGTGGACCGATCGCCGTGATCGCCTTCTTCTTGGGAGCCATGGCGTTGAAGAACTGCTAGGCTAACTGCGAGACCAGATTTTCACAACTGCGCCCCCTACCTGGCGCGCCATAGATGTCGGGGGAAATGGACACCTATGGAATCACTGGGATCCCTTCTATGGTTGGCGGGCGCAGGGTTGTGCAAAGAGCGGGTCTGACAGGAAGCACACAGATCGTTTACCCAGGTTCGGGCCGCGAGGATGCGTAATACCCTAGTCCTGCTTTGGTGGACGTATTTGAGTGTTCTTGTGTTCTTGAGCTAGCTACAGGGTGCAACTTGCCCAAAAGATCCGAATCCTTCTCCTGGTCGCCTCGGGCCTCCTTTTATAGACAAAAGGGGTCGCCACAGTGACACACAGAAGGTGGAAAGGTGTACAGTGGATGAGTCTATCCTCTAGCACCATCTGACAAACGCATTTAATGTGCTGCCGACGTGCCCCTCTTTCTTTATAGGGGACGGCAAGGAAGCACGTCCCAGCTGTCGCCGCCTCGCCTGGCTTCGACACGCGTCCGGGCTGACGAGGCATCGTGGCGCCACCTTGGCTGGCTGCTGGACTGGCGCGGTGGTGGAGCCTTCACGAAGATCTGCATGCCACCACGCAGGTGCTTGCTGGGTCGGCATAGAGGCCGCCCGTCGCCACGTAGGTGCCTGCCCGGCTAGTTGAGCTGGCAGCTGCATGGGGACGGCGGTGGAGCCTTGGCAGACGCGGGCCCTACTGTTCCCCCATAGGTGTCTCCGGCAAGGGCCTCGCCAGGGCCCCGGCAAGGGTCTTATGTGGCATCGTGGTCTTCCCTGGCAAGCGTCTTGCCAGGGGTCTCGTGGATTTCCTCAGCTAGGATCCCGCCGAGGATCGTCATCTTCTGGTCCTCATCTGATCTCTTATGTTTATGATCTTGACAAAGATCTGCATGCCACCACGGAGGTGCCTCCCGAGCCTTGGTTCCAATGTGGTTGTTGGCGGCGTTGGAACCCCTGGCCTCAAGGGTGGCTCACTCTGCTGGTGTTGGGCAAGCTGCCCTGGCAAGGCTCTTGCCGGGGCCGCGGAGGCCGCCCTGGCAAGGGTCTTGACGGGGGAGTCCACCTTGCCCCTTTGTTCTTTTGTGTTCCTTGGTCTTGGCGTTGCTCTGATCGCCTTGTGCCTTCGGCTTCCCTCCTCTGCCCTGCTTAGTGTGGACGTGGGCGCGGCTCCGACTGCCCGTGCACAAGTAAAGGGGTCAACAGGAGAGCCCCTTTTTTTGTACACCGACACGAATGGATCAATGTTTGAGCATGATGGGCTAGGGTAACTTATTTTAGTGTTGATATTTTGGAAGACATGGTTGCTTGTTGATATGCTTGAGTATCTAAATTATTATGTCAAAACTGGACTATTGCTTTGAATCACAGAAAAGTCCAATTGTCAATGCTATAATGAAAAGAATATGATATGATTTGATGAAAAGCACTGCACATCAAAAATTCTGTTTTTTATCACTTACCTACTCGAGGACGAGTAGGGGTTAAGCTTGGGGATGTTGATACGTCTGCAACGTATCTATAATTTTTTATTGTTCCATTATGTTTTATTATCAATCTTGGATGTTTTATAATCATTTTGTAGTCATTGTATATCATCTTTTTGGTACTAACCTATTGACATAGTGCCTAGTGCCAGTTGATGTTTTTTTCATGTTTTTTACATCACAGGAAATCAATATCAAACGGAGTCCAAATGCCACAAAACTTCACGATGAATTTTTATGGGCCAAAAGGAAGCATATGGGCCCTGGTTGCACCTGGGGGCCCTGGCGCGCCCTGGTGGGTTGTGCCCACCTCGGGTGCCCCCCGGACCGCCTCTTTGCTCTATAAATACCCCAAAAATACCAGAACCCTATGGGAGATGACGAAATGTTCATCCAGCCGCCGCAGAGTCCAGAACCACCAGATCCAATCTAGACACCATCATGGAGGGGTTCACCACTTCCATTGGTGCCTCTCCGATGATGCGTCAGTAGTTCTTTGTAGACCTTCGGGTCCGTAGTTAGTAGCTATGGCTTTCTCTCTCTCGCTGTATTCTCAATACAATGGTCTCATGGAGATCCAAATGATGTAACCCTTTTGCGGCGTGTTTGTTGGGATCTGATGAACTTCGAGTTTATGATCAGTTATATCTTTTTATATCCATGAAAGTTATTTGAGTTCTTTGATCTCTTATATGTGTGATCTCTTGTAGCCTCGTATTTCTTCTCGGATATTTTGGTTTTATTTGGCTAACTTGATCTATTTATCTTGCAATCGAAAGAGGTGCCCGGTAGTGGGTTCGATCTTACGGTGCTCAATCCCAGTGATAGAAAGGGAAACGACACGTATGTATCGTTGCTACTAAGGATAAAAAGATGAGATCTATACATACCGCCATATAGATAAACGGATCTTGTCTACATCATGTCATCGTTCTTATTGCATTACTCCGGTTTTCGATGAACTTAATACACTAGATGCATGCTGGATAGCGGTCGATGTGTGGAGTAATAGTAGTAGATGCAGGGAGGAGTCGGTCTACTAATCTTGGACGTGATGCCTATGTAATGATCATTGCCTGGATATCGTCATGATTATTTTAAGTTCTATCAATTACCCAACAGTAATTTGTTTACCCATCATTTGCTATTTTTCTCGAGAGAAGCCACTAGTGAAACCTACGGCCCCCGGGTCTTATTTCTCATATATTTGCCTTGAGATCTACTTTTCCTTTGCATTTTTATTTAGATCTATGAAACTAAAAAATACAAAAATACCTTGCTGTGTTTTATCTTTATTTCTTTTATTTGGTGTTTGATCTATCAATCTACTATAATTTATCTCACGTCTGCTTGCCTATCTTGAGGCGCCATACCCTGGAAGGGATTGACAACCCCTTTAACTCGTCGGGTTGCGACGTGTTGTTGTTTGTGTGCAGGTGTTGTTTATGTTGTGTTGCTTGGTTCTCCTACTGGTTCGATACCTTGGTTTCATAACTAAGGGAAATACCTATCATCGCTGTGCTACATCATCCCTCCCTCTCCGGGAAAATACCGACGTAGTTGCAGCTACCATCAGTGTTCCAGGTGGTTTGAGTTGTGAAACAATTTCACATTGTTCTAAATGAAGGCCAAACTCGTAACTCAAATATTCGCCTCCGTGATCAAATCATAGAAACTTTATTTTCTTGTTACGATGATTCTCTACTTCACTCTGAAATTCTTTGAACTTTTCAAATGTTTAAGATTTGTGTTTCATTAAGTAGATATACCCATATCTGCTCAAATCATCTGTGAAGGTCAGAAAATAACGATACCCGCCGTGTGCCTCAACACTCATCGGACCGCATACGTCGGTATGTATTATTTCCAATAAGTCATTAGCTCGCTCCATTGTTCCGGAGAACGGTGTTTTAGTCATCTTGCCCATGAGGCATGGTTCGCAAGTATCAAATGATTCATAATCAAGTGATTCCAAAAGTCCATCTCTATGGAGTTTCTTCATGCGCTTTACACCAATATGACCAACGGCAGTGCCACAAGTATGTTGCACTATCATTATCAACTTTGCATCTTTTGGCATCAATATTATGAATATGTGTATCACTACGATCGAGATTCAATAAACCATTCACATTGGGTGTATGACCATAGAAGGTTTTATTCATGTAAACAGAACAATGTTTATTCTCTGACTGAAATGAATAACCGTATTGCAATAAACATGATCCAATCATATTCATCCTCAATGCAAACACCAAATAACATTTATTTAGGTTCAACACTAATCCTGAAGGTAGAGGGAGTGTGCGATGGTGATCGTATCAACCGTGGAATTACTTCCAACACACATCGTCACCTCGCTTGTAACTACTCTTTGTTTATTCCGCAACTCCTGTTTTGAGTTACTAATCTTAGCAACTGAACCGGTATCAAATACCCAGGGGTTACTATAAAGCACTAGTAAAGTACACATCAATAACATGTATATCAAATATACAATATGTTCATTTTTGCCATCCTTCTTATCCGCCAAGTATTTGGGGCAGTTCCGTTTCCAATGACCATTCCTTTGCAGTAGAAAGCACTCAGTTTCAGGCTTAGATCCAGCGTTGGGCTTCTTCATGAGAGTGGCAACTTGTTTGCCATTCTTCTTGAAGTTTCCTTTCTTTCCCTTGCCCTTTTTCTTGAAACTAGTGGACTTGTTAACCATCAACACTTGATGCTCTTTCTTGATTTCTACCTTAGCCGATTTCAGCATTGCGAAGAGCTCGGGAATCGTTTTCATCATCCCTTGCATATTATAGTTCATCATGAAGTTCTAGTAGCTTGGTGATAGTGACTAGAGAACTCTGTCAATCACTATCTTATCGGGAAGATGAACTCCCACTTGATTCAAGTGATTGTAGTACCCAGACAATCTGAGCACATGCTCACTAGCTGAGCTATTCAAGTGATTGTAGTACCCAGACCTGTTGTAGGCAAAGTACTTGTTAGAGTTCTTATACCTCTCGACATGGGCATGAGTCTGAAATACCAATTTCAGCTCTTGGAACATCTCATATGCTCTGTGGCGTTCAAAAAAATTTGAAGTCCCGGTCCTAAGCCGTAAAGCATGGCGCACTAAACTATCAAGTTGTCATCATATCGAGCTCGCAAACGTTCATAACATCTGCATCTTCTCCTGCAACAGGTCTGTCACCTAGTGATAACCCACAAGTATAGGGGGTCGCAACAGTTTTCGAGGGTAGAGTATTCAACCCAAATTTATTGATTCGACACAAGGGGAGCCAAAGAATATTCTCAAGTATTAGCAGTTGAGTTGTCAATTCAACCACACCTGGAAAACTTAATATCTGCAGCAAAGTATTTAGTAGCAAAGTAGTATGGAAGTAATGGTAACGGTGGCAAAAGTAACAGTAGCAGTTTTGTAGTAATTGTAATAGTGGCAACAGTAAAGTAACTAAGCAAAGATCAATATGTGAAAAGCTCGTAGGCAATGGATCAGTGATGGATAATTATGTCGGATGTGATTCCTCATGCAACAGTTATAACATAGGGTGACACAGAACTAGCTCCAGTTCATCAATGTAATGTAGGCATGTATTCCAGATATAGTCATACGTGCTTATGGAAAAGAACTTGCATGACATCTTTGGTCCTACCCTCCTGTGGCAGCGGGGTCCTATTGGAAACTAAGGGATATTAAGGCCTCCTTTTAATAGAGTACCAAACCAAAGCATTAACACTTAGTGAATACATGAACTCCTCAAACTACAGTCATCACCGGGAGCGGTCTCGATTATAGTCACTTCAGGGTTACCGGATCATAACACATAGTAGGTGACTATTGAGTTGCAAGATAGGATCAAGAACTCACATATATTCATGAAAACATAATAGGTTCAGATCTGAAATCATGGCACTCAGGCCCTAGTGACAAGCATTAAGCATAGCAAAGTCGTAGCAACATCAATCTCAGAACATAATGGATACTAGGGATCAAACCCTAACAAAACTAACTCGGTTACATGGTAAATATCATCCAACCCATCACCGTCTAGCAAGCCTACGATGGAATTACTCACGCACGGCCGTGAGCATCATGAAATTGGTGATGGAGGAAGGTTGATGATGACGATGGCGACGGATTCCCCTCTCCGGAGCCCCTAAAGGACTCCGGATCAGCCCTCCCGAGAGAGATTATGGCGGTGGCTTCGTATTCTAAAACGCGATGAATCCTTCTCTCTGATTTTTTTTCTCCCCGAACGTGAATATATAGAGTTAGAGTTGAGGTCGGTGGAGCCTCAAGGGGCCCATGAGGCAAGGGGTGGGAACGCCCTCCACCATCATGGACAGGGTGTGGGTCCCCTGGTGTTGATTCTTTCACCAGTATTTTTTATTAACGCCAAAAATATTCTCCGTGAAGTTTCAGGTCATTCCGAGAACTTTTATTTCTGCACAAAAATAACACCATGGCAATTCTGCTGAAAACAGCGTCAGTCCGGGTTAGTTCCATTCAAATCATGCAAGTTAGAGTCCAAAACAAGGGCAAAAGTGTTTGGAAAAGTAGATACGATGGAGACGTATCAACTGCCCCAAGCTTAAACCTTTGCTTGTCCTCAAGCAATTCAGTTGACAAACTGAAAGTGATAAGGAAAAACTTTTACAAACTCGGTTTGCTCTTGTTGTTGTAAATATGTAAAGCCAGCATTCAATTTTTCAGCAAAGATTATGAATGAACCATATTCACAATAACACTTACGTCTCATACTTACTCATATCAATGGCATAAGCAACTAGCGAGAAATAATAATAAATCTTGGATGACAACACTTTCTCAAAACAATCATAATATGATATAACAAGATGGTATCTTGCTAGCCCTTTCTGAGACCGCGAAACATAAATGCAGAGCACCCCTGAAGATCAAGGACTGACTAAACATTGTAATTCATGGTAAAAGAGATCCAGTCACAGTCATACTCAATGTAAACTAATAGTAATGCATGCAAATGACAGCAGTGCTCTCCAACTGGTGCTTTTTAATAAGAGGATGATGACTCAACATAAAAGTAAATAGATAGGCCCTTCGCAGAGGGAAGCGGGGATTTGTAGAGGTGCCAGAGCTCGATTTTTGAAATAGAGATAAATAATATTTTGAGCGGCATACTTTCATTGTCAACATAACAACCGAGAGATCTCAATATCTTCCATGCTACACACATTATAGGCAGTTCCCACGCAGAATGATAAAGTTTATAATCCCCCACCACCAACAAGCATCAATCCATGGCTTGCCCGAAATAACAGGTGCCTCCAACTAACAACAGTCCTGGGGGAGTTTGGTTTGCGATTATTCTGATTTAAGCATGGGACTGGGCATCCCGGTTACCAGCCATTTTCTCGTGAATGAGGAGCGGAGTCCACTCCTCGTGAGAATAACCCACCTAGCAAGGAAGATACAGACAGACCTAGTTAATATATGAGCTATTCGAGCATACAAAACAGACTTTCATTTGAAGGTTTAGAGTTTGGCACATACAAATTTACTTGGAACGGCAGCTAGATACCGCTTATGGGACGGTATGGTGGACTCATATGGAATAACTTTGGGGTTTATGGAAGTGGATGCACAAGCAGTATTCCCGCTTAGTACAAGTGAAGGCCAGGAAAAGACTGGGAAGCGACAATAGTCAGGAACATGCATTAAAATTAATCAACACTGAGTGCAAGCATGAGTAGGATATAATTCACCATGAACATAAATATCATAGAGGCTATGTTGATTTTGTTTCAACTACATGCGTGAACATGTGCCAAGTCAAGCCACTCGAATCGTTCAAGGGAGGATACCACCCTATCATCGACATCACAACCATTTTAATAGCATGTTGGCGCGCAAGGTAAACCATCATAAACTCCTAGCTAATTAAGCATGCCATAAACAACTATAATCTCTAATTTTCATTGCAAACATGTTTAATTCATAATAGGCTAAACTAGGAATGATGAACTAATCATATTTACAAAAACAAGATAGGTCGAGTCCATACCAGCTTTTCTCATCTCAATCAATCCATCATATGTCGTCATTATTGCCTTTCAGTTGCATAACCAAATGGTGTGGATAATAATAATAGTGCACGTGCATTGGACTAAGCTGGAATCTGCAAGCATTTAATACAAGGGAGAAGACAAGGTAATATGGGCTCTTGGTTAAATCAACAATAATGCATATCAGAGCCACTCAACATTTTCATCATGGTCTTCTCCTCTCGACCCCCAAAGAAAGGAAATAAAACTATTTACACGGGAAAGCTCCCAACAAGCAAAAGAAGAAGGAGAAATCTTTTTGGGTTTTCTTTTAATTATTACTAGTACCGGCATGAAAAGTAAACTAGCTAATTAGCTACACGAGTTGCATAAATTCCACCAAACAAGTCCCACTTGTACCGTTATGATGCAACCTTCGTGCAGCAATAGCCCCCAAATTATATTGTTTATCACCTAATACCGCACTTCTGAGGACACAAAGATCCAGAACGCACATGTGACAAGCTTCATCTTTACCGTTAATGCATCTACCTATAAACAGAGAAAAATAATGTATGGAAGGGAAATGAATGCTCCCTATGGTAGCTTGTGTGATTTCTCTAGATTCGCCCACAGTGATACTAGCAAGAAAATCTTTATATTCAGATTTGCAAGGTTCACTAACATTACCCCACTGCTGGAGTTTGCAAGCATTATTAAAATCTTCTAAATCCATGGTATATGATTTATCATAAAGATCAAATAAAACAGTGTGAGAATTGCGCGAGGACGTAAATTTAAACCTTCTCACAAATGAATCAGTTAGGTATTGGTATCAAGGGAACTTATCTGATACGAAGTCCTCGAGATCAGCATTACGTACATACGCATCAAATTCATCCTTGATACCTGCTCCGACCATAAACTCTTCTGACGGCCATTCACAAGGTCGCACTTGAGCTTCCCTAGGTAGTTCATTGTCCGGCTCACCTATCGCGAGCCTTGGGCCTTGCTTCCTTGAGGAACCACCTTGGTACATTTTCCTAAACATATTTCTTCCTCTGAAAAATTTCTGAAATTTTCAGTGACTCAAAATAAAAGTGAAACAAACTCAACAAAATTGATAGCAGCTACTCCCACAAGTGCCTAGAGACTATATCATGCATTAGAATTACTTGGGACCATATAAATTTGACATGCAAGCTCAAGAACAGAGTCACCTAAGCAGCAAAAATTTGCAATAAATAAAGCACTAGAACAAAAACTAATTGGACCATTGGAGGAGTCACATACCGAAGAACAATCCCCCAAAGCAATTTAGTGAATGGAGCTTTGAGCAAGGAGATCGAAAATCACAGCAAGATGAGCTAGAACACGGGTGTGAGCTATGGGAGGATTTTTTCTGGAGGAAGAAGAAGTGTATGGGTGCTGGAATAAGTGGAGGGGCGCACGTGGGGCCCACGAGGTAGGGGCGCGCCCTGGACCCTCGTGGCCAGGTGGTGGCTCCCCTTGGTGTGTTCTTAGTGCCAGATATTCTTAAATATTCTACAAAAAATCATATTTCATTTTCTGGACATTTGGAGAACTTTTATTTTCGGGGTATTTTTTTTATTGCAAGGACAATTCAGAAAACAGACAGAAAATACTATTTTTGCTTTATTTAATCTAAATAACAGAAAGTAAAAGGAAGGTACAGAGAGTTGTGCTTTCTAACTTCATCCATCTCATGCTCATCAAAAGGAATCCACTAACAAGGTTGATCAACTCTTGTTAACAAACTCTTTCCGAATCGCATGAAACCGGAGAATTTTCGAATAACACTAGGTTACCTCAACGGGGATATGCATGTCCCCAACAATAAGAATACCATATTTCTTCTTGACAGTAGGAAGAGGAAATTCAAAACCTCCAATAATAATCGTTGAAATAGTTCCAATAGAATTGATACTATGGACTTGAGGTTGTTTCCTTGGAAAGTGTACCGTATGCTCATTACCATTAACATGAAAAGTGACATTGCCTTTGTTGCAATCAATAACAGCCCCTACAGTATTCGAAAAGGGTCTACCAAGGATAATCGACATACTATTGTCCTCGGTAATATCAAGAATAACAAAGTCCGTTAAAATAGTAACATTTGCAACCACAACAGGCACATCCTCACAAATACCGACTGGTATAGCAGTTGATTTATCGGCCATTTGCAGAGATATTTCAGTAGGTGTCAACTTATTCAATCAAGTCTATGATATAAAGAGAGAGGCATAACACTAACACCGGCTCCAAGATCACATAAAGCAGTTTTAACATAGTTTCTTCCAATGGAGCATGGTATAGTTGGTACTCCTGGATCTCCTAGTTTCTTAGGTATTCCACCTTTAAAAGTATAATTAGCAAGCATGGTGGAAATTTGAGCTTTCGATATCTTTCTTTTATTTGTAACAATATCTTTCATATACTTAGCATAAGGGTTCATTTTAAGCATATCAGTCAAACGCATACGCAAAAAGATAGGTCTAATCACTACAAAAAAAGACACATCCGTGACATTTTGGGCCGAACGAAAAAAAATTCTGTCATACATATGACACTTCCATGACGATAATTGTGACAAAACCCGGTATCATCATAGATGTGGTGGGCTCCTACTTCTATGACAAAAAATCATGACAGAAAATGGGCTTTTCGTCCTGGGCGGGCCGGAGATGCAGCTGCATGACATTCTTTGGGCCGTCCATGACGGAAAAAACCGTGGTAGAAGCGAGGCCGAGGAAAATTTCGGGGAGTTCCCGGTTACGGTGCGAGGTCGGGGGCCGAGCGATGCGCGTTTCTCTCATACACGTACGCGCGTGTGTGCGAGGCGTTGGCTCTAACTGAACCCGAGCGAGGCGTTGGGCTCTAACTGAACCCGAGCGATTGCACTACAGGCTACGCGTTACTGAACCCGAGCGATCGATCGATGGCTGTTAACTGAACCCGATCGAGCGATTCCTTCGCTACTGCTGCTAACTGAAGCCAATCGATGCTGCCTCTGGATGAACAGTGAGCGTTGCTGGGGGGTTTGGATGAACAGTTCCCGGTGGGGGTGGATGAACAGGACCCCGTGGTGTTGCCTCTAGATGAATAGGACCCCGATCGATCGAGCCGGTTGGGGCTGGATGAACAGGACCCCGTGGAGGGCAGGATAAATAGGACCACCCGGTGGAGGGCAGAATGAATAGTAGACGGTGGAGGGATGGATGAACAGTAGCCCGTGGAGGGGTGGTTGAACAGGAGCCCGTGGAGAGGGCTGGTTGAACAGTAGCCGGTGGAGTAGCGCGTGGTGGAGGCTGGATGAACAGGAGCCCGTGGATGAACAGTCGCAGGTGGAGGCTGGAGGAGGTCGACGGTGGATGACCAGTAGCCCGTGGAGGCTGGAGGGGGTCGACGGTGGAGATGAACAGTATCCCGTGGAGTCCCGTTTTGCGGTACGCCACACCCCTCCCGATGAACATGACCCCCGTTTCGACCGTAGCGCTCCAACACAAGTCCGTTTCCTTCGTTTTGCGGTACGCCACACCCCTCCCGATCAATAGGACCCCCGTTTCGATTGTAGGAGGTCCGTTTCCTCCGTTTTGCAGTACGCCAGACCCCTCCCGATGAACAGGATCCCGTTTCAAACGTGGCCGGTCGAACAAAAGCCGTTTCCTCTGTTCTGAGGTACGCCAGGCCTCGTTTCCATCGGCTATTCCATCCAAGCCCTCCCGTTGAACACGACGACACATTCCGTTCCAACCCAGCCGGTTGGCTCCCCATGAACACGACGACGACCCTGTTTCTCCATTCCGACCCAGCCATGTACATGAGCCCTGGCCGTACGTATGCGCGAGTAGGCGTTCGAGACCCCGCCCGTATGTACACATACGTGGCCGTATTTTCTTTCTTGCACCCTGGCCGATGTACGTACGTGTACATGCTACGTGCACGCCTCTACTACGACACGTACGCGCCTCTACTACGACACGTGCGCGCCTCTACATCCACCAGTATATATGTACGTACACGTTCGTGACCGGAATGACAACGCTACGTACGCTTCGACCAGGTGGGTCCCGACTGGCAGACACTTCCTTGCCTCCGAAGATGTAGCTAGTGGGTCCCAGCAGTCAGGGGGCGAATAGTTTTTTTTGCCCAGACGCACTTCCTTGCGTGCGAAGATGTAGCTGGTGGGTCCCAGCAGTCAGGGGGAAACGTTTTTTTCGCGAAATACAGTGGCCCGTTCGGTGGGTCCCAGCTGTCAGGTGGAGGAATAATTATTTTCCGCGTAATAAGGAGGCACTTCCTTGCTGCGGCCGTGGACCCAACTGTCAGCCTCTCCACGTACAGTCCACGTCCGATGGAAGTCGTTCCTTGACCACGTTGACCACGCCGCGCCGAGAGCACCAGGGCGATGGACGACGGCGAGGCCTAGGAAGGGGACGACGGGGAGCCGGGGAAGACACGGTAGTGGAAGTCCGCGTGGAGAAGAGTACGAGGGTTCACTGGTTCGGCTGCGGTGTGAGGGTACCGTCGCCGCAGGGCCTGGCCAGTGGTGGGAATAGTAGGGGCGATGAGGCCTCCGCGGCAGCACAGCCGGCCACGGGAGGCAGGAGCATGCGGCACGACCGGCGCTGCTTTGTGCGGCTGGAGCAAGAAGACCAGAGGTTGAAGAAGCACTACGGCCGTTGGATGGACATCGTACGGTCACTGAGCTAGAATCGTGCATATTGACTAAGTTGACAAAGCCCTCCGTCCCCGTCAACTTAGTAGGCCCACAAGTCAGCCTGCCACTATACTGGGTCCCAGCTAACAGGGGGAGTATTCATTTTTTTGTGTGTAATAAGGAGGCACTTCCTTGCGTGCGAAGATATAGCTGGTGGGTCCGAGCTGTCTACGGCGGTAACATTTTTTTCGCGAAATACAGAGGCCCTTTCGGTGGGTCCCTGATGTCAGGTGGACGAATCATTATTTTGCGCGTAATAAGGAGGCATTTCCTTGCGTGCGGCCGTGGACCCAGCTGTCGGCCTCTCCACGTACAGTCCACTTCAGATGCATGTCGGTCGTTGACCATGTTGACCAGGCCGCACCGAGAGCACCAGGGCGGTGGACGACGGCGAGGCCTAGGAAGGGAATGACACGGAGGCAGGGAAGACTCGGCAGTTGTTTCCCACGCGGAGGGGAGTACGACTGTACGAGGGTTTACTGGTTCGTCTGCCGTCGCCGGAGAATAACAGCAGGTGTGGGTGAGTAGAGGGATGGCTAGGCCCGCGATGGGAGTACGGTGGGGCGGTGAGGCCTGCGCGGCAGCAGAGCCGGCCACGGGGAGGAGGGAGCAGGCAGTCCCGCCGGCGCTTGTTTGAGCGGCTGGAGCAGGAAGAGCAGAGATTGAAGAAACACGACGGCCGTTGGACGGACATCCAACAGTCAGTGCTTGTGTGTCAACTTTTTTTAGGAAAGCCTCGAATCTGTGGAAAACAGCATACAGCCCATCTGCCATTATTTCTAATAATTTACAGCCCATATGCTAATTATTAAGGTTTTTTTGGAGCCCATATTCTTTTTGTTAGCATTACAGGCAATATTGTGGCCACGGTTAAAAAATTATACGAAATTTTGCATATTTCGGTGCGGTCCGAACTGTTTTTAATCCCGAAATTTCGACTCACATTCAAACTGATTTTAAAAATAAATGTATATCAATATAAAATCCAACAAATTCTCCACGCATAAAAATTAATGTAATTTAAAATCTTGAAATGAAAAAAAAGATATTTGAAACTAATTGCCGGTTTGATGTGTTTTAAAAATGTACAGCCCATTTCTCATTACTGATGGGCCATTTTCTCGGCCAGCCGAATGAAAGCTCTCCTCGTCTTGAAAGATTTCACTGGTAGAAAAAAGCCCTTTAGTCCCGGTTCGCAACAGCCTTTAGTCCCGGCTGTGCAACCGGGACTAAATATGCGCGACTAAAGACCCCCCCCCCTTTAGTCGCGCCTCTTACGGACCACGACTAAAGGCTTAGTCCCGGTTCTTGTGGCTGACCGGGGCTAAAGGCCCGTCCACGTGGGCGCCCGTGGTCCGTCGGGGCGGAGGACCTTTAGTCCCGGTTCTCGTGGCCAACCGGGACTAAAGGGCTCCTCCGCAGGTTTAGGGTTTTAGCCCCCCTAAACCTGGTTTCTTTTTAGTTTGGAGTGTTTTATTTCTTTTATATTATATTTTGTGTTTTATTTTAATTTTGATAAAGTTTCAGTACACATATTTTACGCTACTATATACATGCATATGAAATTTCAAACAAGAAGAATTCAAGAGGAAAATATAATATATATTCAATCTCGGGTGACCATATACAACTTCGAACAAGTTTCCATACACAATTAGGATGGATGATCATATACAACTTCGTACAAGTTTCAATCTCGGGTATGCATATAAATTTCTTCGTCCTCGGTATAGTGTTCTCCTTTAGGATTGATGACTTCCCTCATGAAAAATCCTGCTAATTCTTCTTGAATTGGTCGGAAGCGAGCTTCTGGACTAAGCCTCCTCCGCAAGTTATCCGTCGCGTTCCGCACGCTATCTGATGCCTTCCGCTCAGTGGTGTGTCTCCGGATGTTCTCACAAACATAGTATCCACATAGATTGGTCCCCGGTGGCTGCTTATCCACATTAACTAACCTTCTGAAATCTAGCTCATGTTTGAATTCACCGACAATTTCTTCTAAGAACCGTCTCCAAACCCTACAGGGCAAAGAAAATTAAATGAATAAGGGAGTTATTAGTTACTTGATATTAGGAAATTAACGAAAGAGACCGATCGATATAGATCTCAAATGATTGAAAATAATTACTTTTGCAGCATTTTTCTCATGCGGCCCAACGCTTTGGATCCGAATCCATAGAGTCCATGATTAGAACTCTGGAGGTGTGAAGTTCAATATTTAGCAGAATCCAGTGGAACCTGCGGACACGTTACATGCACAGTCATGCATAACTCATCGATTAGACATACCGTGCATGGAGTAAACAAAAGAGAATGGGCACAAGAGAGAAACACTCACCCAAAATGGTAAGGAAATAGAATATGACTTTTGAGTTGATGCTTTCTAAGAAACTTGTACAGGTCTTTCTCCATGTCTTCGGGGTGATGTTGTAACACATGTCCATTAACGATATGTGGGTCAATGAACCCAACATCATGGATGTTTCTTATTTTGCATTCCCAAATCTTCAATCTGCATAATAGCGTACGCAACAATATAGTTAGGACAATATATATATATAGTGCAGGCAATGAAGAACGAGATGAGGTAGAAATAAATCACTTACAGAACGTAGCAACTCAGCATAGATTTGTCGAGGTCGCGCAGATTGAACAGCTGGAACAATTCACTCATATGAACTTCTACAGAGTACCGTTTGGTGTGATGCTCATCTGTAACATCCGCATAAACATATTCTTTGTCGGCCCATGTTATGAATTGCTTGTACCAACGTAGCAGATTTCGCATTTGTGGTGGTAGACTCTTTTCCCGCGCAAGCTCGACGAGAGGCCCATTCCGCACATATTGTAATGCTATCTCACATACTGGCGCATCCTCAAGGCCTAAGAAGGCACGAAGAGTCAAACCCATCTCGGATGCTTGTTTCATGGCACCCGCTACAGTCAATCCAAGTGCTGCCGCAGCTGCTATGATCTCGGGGTCCTCTTCCGGACCGGCTTTCACTATGAGCGGGGGGATCGATTGTTTCTTCTGCATCCCGAGCTGGTCAACTTGTTTCCCGCTTTTTTTACTTTCTTCTTTCTCCTCCTTCAATATTTTTGCTTGCCTACGAAGTTCATGTCCATAGTCGTCAGGCATATTCAGCTCGGCTTGGGACGGTGTCGTCAAAAAAATACTTAGCCCACTTCTTTTGCTTCTCAGTGAATACTTGCTTGGGCTCAGGCTCTTTTTTCGCCTTCATATCCGCCTTCCATTTCTCATAATCAGCAGACGCGGCCAATTTGGTTTCAGCTTCACTAAGTTCCCCAGGCCTTGGGAGGAGAGGCTTCAGTGATGGCTCCGGTACCCTTGTGGTCTTAGGTACATAAGGGTCCGGGTTAATAGTCCAGGAGCGGGTTTCCTTGCTGTCCGCCTGCTTCTGCTTCTTCGCCGGAGGTGGATTGGGGGGCGTCGTACCCGCCGGAGGAGGATTGGGGGGCGTCGTACCCGCCGGAGGTTGTGGATCGGGGGACGGCGTCGAATGGCGTGAAGGAGGTGTAGGTGAACCACCACGACCACCACCACCGCCACCACCGCCACCACCACCACCACCACCATCGGAGGGGGGTGGACTTGCTAGCCTTGGCGCCTCGCCTGGAAACACTATGTACTTCTTTTTCCATAGAATGAACTGGCGCTTGACATCTCCAAGTCTTCTCTCCCCTTCGGGTGTAGGTTTGTCAATCTCCAGGTCCTCAAACCCTTGGACTATGTCTTCCACCGTGACACGAGCATAGCCATATGCAATGGGGTTGTTGTGGTGGAGTGCTCCAGGTGTACAGGGTAAAGCACTGCCGCTAGCTACCTTCGTGGAAACGTTCCCCACGGGATAATGCAGATCACATTATTTCATCTCCTTTACATCATCCACGGGGTAGTGAGGCTCCGGTGCACGAATCTCGATCATCGATGCACTAGCACCAGGCGGGGCATCCGTGGAAGCCACGCTGCTTCTCCGCTGCTGGCTTCCGCGATCCGCTTCATGATCTTCATGCGGCCCTGCAGCCGATTTTTCTTTCACTAGTTCATGCACGGTCTGCTTCAACTCATGGAGTTCCGATGCAAACTTCGTCATAAGATCTGCATCCCGGTCCGTCTTTCTCTTACAGCTTCTGTAACAGTACGGGTCATTGTCCTGGGAAAACCCTACTTTCCACGGAACTTTGCCGTTGCCTCGTACACATCCTCCGTGTTCATCATTCCCGAGGGCTGTTGTCAGTGCGTCTTTCTCTCTGTTGAACTTGATCAAGCCCTCTTGAGCTTGGGTCATTGCGTCAATAAGGGCTTGGGTGGGAGCAAACTGTCTCTGCCGGTGAACACACACCCCTGTCTCCGGGTCTAGCGATCCCCCATGCCCGTACCACCAGCTTTTGGCCCTTGGGTCCCATCCCTCTGTACCTAGAGGGATTCCTCGCACCCTCAGGTCCTCCTCCATCTTCTGCCACCTAGGCTCCGAAAGGCGGTATCCTCCTGGCCCCATAATATGATGGAACTTTTTCTTACTCGCATTATCCTTATTTTTTTCGATATTTCCTTGAAATGCTCCGATTGCTTTTGCCTCACAAATTTTGGCCAATCATCTTTCAGTTTCTCATGTTGTCCATTGAAATCCGGAGTCTTGCCCTTGTTGACATAGTCACGGGTTAAATTTTTCTTGAAGTTCCGGAATGCTTCGCCCATCTTCTGAAGAGCGAACTCTTTAACTAGCCTCCTCCTCTGACGTCCACCCAGAACCTCGTTACCGAATTCATCGACTTTGTTGTATTCCGGAGGTAGAATGAAATGTTCCATAAGCTTTCTCCAGCAATCCTTTTTCGTTCTCTTGTCGACAAAACTGAAACCAAGACGTGCCTTCTTTGGCTCCTTCCATTCCTGGACGGTGATCGGGACGTTGTCTCTAACAACGACTCCGCATTGGTTGATAAACTTTGAGGTGTGCTGTAGGGGCTTGCCGGTTTCACTGACAAACTCAATGGCATATGTTTCTCCTGTTTTCATCGCCTTGGATTTGCCACGCTTTGTCGTACTCGATCCGGAGGGCTAAAAAAAGAAAGAGAGTCGCGCGCGTTAATACATATGTATTCACATTTCAGTAAGTTTGTATCACGAGAGGCTCTCAATGTATATATATACCTCGCCGGAGGTGGTTGCTACTTGCAATTCGAGATCGTCGGTTGTTGACGGTTGACCTCCGTCGACAATGTCCGTTCCTTCACCTTCTTGATCATCGACAATCTCTGTTCCACCGTCAAGGTTCAGATAAGAAGAGACTACATCCTCTTGTTGCTCATATTCTGAGCCCGGCACATAAGGAATCTCGTTGTTGATGATGCCCATTAAATAACGTTCAGCCTCCGGATCCCTAAGCGGCTCGGTTCTATCGTCCGCCATATGTCACTCCTGCATGTAGTAAAAATTCTTTAAGTATAAAGGAATTAAAAAATAAGATTAAGGGGACATAGAGGAGGAGGAATTAAAAAATAAGATTCTTTAAGTAAAAATTCTTTTTTTCTTCTTCTTCCTTTCTTCTTCCTCTTTCTTCTTTCTTTCTTCTTCTTCCTTTCTTCTTCCTCTTTCTTCTTCTTCCTTCTTCTTCTTCCTTTTTCCTTCTTCTTCTTTCTTTCTTCTTCTTCCTTTCTTCTTCTTTCTTTCTTCTTCTTCCTTTCTTCTTCTTCCTTTCTTCTTTCTTTCTTCTTCTTCCTTTTTTTTTCGTTCTTTCTTCTTCTTCCTTTCTTCTTCCTTTCTTCTTCTTTTTTTCTTCTTCCTTTTTCTTTCTTCTTTCTTTTGGTTTTCATTTTTTTCTTCTTCCATTTTCTTTCTTGTTTTTCTTCTTCCTTTTTCTTTCTTCTTTCTTTCTTCTTTCTTTTTTCTTCTTTCTTTTTTTCTTCTTCCTTTGTTTTTCTTCTTCCTTTCTTTTTCTTCTTCCTTTTTCTTTCTTGTTTTTTCTTCTTCCTTTTCTTTCTTCTTTCTTTCTTCTTTCTTTTTTTCTTCTTCCTTTTTTCTTCTTCCTTTTTTCTTCTTCCTTTTCTTCTTTCTTTTTTTCTTCTTCCTTTTTTTTTCTTCTTTCTTTTTTCTTCTTCCTTTGTTTTTCTTCTTCCTTTTTTTCTTCCTCCTTTGTTTTTCTTCTTTCTTTTTTTCTTCTTCCTTTGTTTTCTTCCTCCTTTTTTGTTTTTTTGTTTCTTTGTTTTTTCTTCTTCCTTTGTTTTCTTCTGTTTTTTGTTTCTTTGTTTTTTTCTTCTGTTTGTTTTTCTTGTGTTTTCCTTTTTTTCTTCTTCCTTTGTTTTCTTCTGTTGTTTTCTTCCTTTTTCTTTTTTCTTCCTTTTTCCTTTTTTCTTCCTTTTTCTTGTTTTTCTTCTGTTTTTCTTTTGTTTTCTTCTTCCTTCTTTCTTCTTCTTCCTTTTTCCTTTTTCTTTCTTCTTGTTCTTCCTTTTTCTTCTTTCTTCTTCTTCTTCTGCCGGCGCGCGGAGGACGGCAGGCAGGGCCAGCGGGCGGCGGGCGGCAGGGCGTCGGGCAGCGGGCGGCAAGGCGGCGGGCGGCGGGCGGCGGGCAAGGGCGCAGGGCAAGGGCAGGGCACGGGCGGAGGCGGCGCTCACTGGGGACGGGGACGGCGGCGCGCAGGGCTTCGGCGTCGGCGTCGGCGTCGGGGCAGGGCTTCGGCGTCGGCGTCGGCGTCGGGGCAGGGCTTCGGCGTCGATCGGCGTCGGGGCAGCGCTTCGGCGTCGAGAGAGAGGAGAATGGGAAGTGGCGAAACTGCTAAGTGCAGTATTTATAGACGCACCTTTAGTCGCGGTTGGGGAGGCGGACCGCGACTAAAGGTACCCTTTAGTCGCGGCTGGCCACACCAACCGCGACTAAGGGTACCCTTTAGTCGCGGTCCGCCTCCCCAACCGGGACTAAAGGGTTTTGGCGCCGCTTTCGTTCCCGCGCAGAAAGACCCTTTAGTCGCGGTTGGGGACAACAACCGCGACTAAAGGGTACCCTTTAGTCGCGGTCCGCCTCCCCAACCGGGACTAAAGGGTCTGTGCTGGAACTGGCGCGGTGCGGTGGGATGTTTAGTCCCACCTCGCTAGCCGAGAGGCTTCGACAGTGGTTTATAAGCGCGGCTGCGCTCACCACTTCGAGCTCCTCTCAAATGCAGGCTTACGGGCATATTCTGTCACTATATGCCTGTGGGCCTACTGGGCCTTCTGCGGGCCTGAATCCTGGCCCATTAATGGGTTTCTAGTCGTATTCAGGCCGTGGTGGCCTAGTAGGTGGCATATTTTTTATTTTTTGCCTGTTTTTTGTTTTCTTTTTTGCTTTATTTATTTTAAAGTTTATATTATTTTGTTTCTAATTCATTTTAAAATCTTAAAAATACAATTATATATCAAAAAATCAGAAAATAAAACTAATTCATTTTAAATTCTTAAAAATACAAATAATATATCAAAAAATCAGAAAAATAAAACTAATTCATTTTAAAATCTTAAAAATACAATTATATATCAAAAAAATCAGAAAAATAAAACTAATTCATTTTAAAATCCCTTGATGGTTTGACAAAAGGTTTGATACATCATTCAGTTCATCGACCAAATACAAAGTTTGGTACAATAAATTATTACACATCAATTCTTCCCTTGTGTCCCTGCTTGCTTACGATTGTGCCGTATCCATGGAGCATCCTCATCATTTAACTTAATGCTTGGGTCAGTGTTCACTTTGAAGGGCGGAATTTCACCAAACATATTATAATCTTCTGACATGTCTGTCTTGTCCTCCACTCCCACGATGTTTCTTTTCCCTGAAAGAACAATGTGGCGCTTTGGATCACCGCATGATGTACTGATCGTTTTCTTATCTTTCCGTTTCCTCGGTTTGCTACTCATGTCCTTCAAATAAAAAACCTGAGCGACATCTTTGGCAAGGACGAATGGTTCGTCAAGGTAACCAAGATTGTTGAAATCCACCATTGTCATTCCGTATTGCTCGTCCACCTTTACCCCACCTCCTGTTAGCTTGAACCATTTGCACCGGAACAAAGGGACCTTAAAGGAGGGTCCATAGTCAAGTTCCCATATCTCCTCTATGTAACCATAATATGTGACCTTTTGCCCATTCTCGGTTGCTGCATCAAAGCGGACACCACTGTTTTGGTTGGTGCTCTTTTTATCTTGGGCGATGGTGTAAAATGTATTCCCATTTATCTCGTACCCTTGGAAAGTCGTTATAGTCGAAGATGGTTTCTTGGCCAACATGTACAGCTGATCTCCAACATCATTGTCATTCATTAAATGTTTTTGCAACCAACTGCCGAAAGTCTCCATGTGGGCCTTTCTAATCCAGGATTCAGGCTTCCCCGGGTTGTCCGAGCGTAAAATATTCTTGTGTTGCTCGAAGTACGGAGCCACCAAGCTGGAATTTTGCAGAACTGTGTGGTGTGCTTCAGTCATAGAATGACCGTCCATACATATCGTGGATTCCCTTCCGATCTTGCCTTTTCCACTTAGTCTCCCCTCGTGCCGCGATTGAGGAATACCAATCGGCTTAAGGTTAGGAACATAGTCAATACAGAACTCAATTACCTCCTCATTTCCATAGCCCTTGACGATGCTTCCTTCTGGCCTAGCACGGTTACGAACATATTTCTTTAATACTCCCATGAACCTCTCAAAGGGGAACATATTGTGTAGAAATACAGGACCGAGAATGGAAATCTCTTCGACTAGGTGGACCAGGAGGTGCGTCATAATATCGAAGAAGGATGGTGGGAACACCAACTCGAAACTGACAAGGCATTGGACCACATCGTTCTGTAACCGTGGTAGATCTTCTGGATTGATTACCTTCTGAGAGATTGCATTGAGGAATGCACATAGCTTCACAATGGCTACTCGAACATTTTCCGGTAGGAGCCCCCTCAAAGCAATCGGAAGCAATTGCGTCATAATCACGTGGCAGTCGTGAGACTTCAGGTTTTGGAACTTTTTCTCCGCCATGTTTATTATTCCCTTTATATTCGACGAGAAGCCAGATGGGACCTTCATACTGCTCAGGCATTCAAAAAAATGACCTTCTCTTCTTTGGTAAGAGCGTAGCTGGCACGACCTTGAAACCATTCCGGATGCCGGTCATCTGGGTCTTTCAAAAGTTGCTGGTCCTGCTGTGCTTCCTTTGTATCATTTGTCTTCCCATACACGCCCAAGAAGCTTAGCAGGTTCACGCAAATATTCTTCGTAACATGCATCACGTCGATTGCAGAGCGGACATCTAGGACTTTCCAATATTCTAGCTCCCAAAATATAGATTTCTTCTTCCACATGGGTGCGTGCCCGTCAACTCCCCGCGGAACTGATTGTCCGCCAGGACCCTTTCCAAAGATGACTTTCAAATCCTTGACCATATCAAATATCTCAGCACCAGTACGTTCCGCAGGCTTCCGGTGATCTGCCTTCCCGTTGAAATGCTTGCCTTTCTTTCTTACGTTATGATTTCGGGGAAGAAATCGACGATGACCCAGGTACACGTTCTTCTTACAATTAACCAAACGTACACTTTCAGTCTCATGTAAGCAGTGCGTGCATGCATTGTATCCCTTATTTGTCTGTCCCGAAAGGTTACTGAGAGCAGGCCAATCGTTGATGGTTACAAAAAGCAACGCTCGTAGGTCAAATTCCTCTCCTTTGTGCTCATCCCAGACACGTACACCAGGTCTGGCCCACAACTGTAAAAGTTCTTCAACTAATGGCCTTAGGTACACATCGATGTCGTTGCCGGGTTGCTTAGGGCCTTGGATGAGAATTGGCATCATAATGAACTTCCGCTTCATGCACAACCAAGGAGGAAGGTTGTAGATGCATAGAGTCACGAGCCAGGTGCTATGGCTGGAGCTCTGCTCGCCAAAAGGATTAATGCCATCAGTATTTAGACCAAATCTTATGTTCCTTGCGTCAGCTGCAAAATCTTTGAACACTCTGTCGATCTTTCTCCATTGCGTTCCATCAGCGGTGTGTCTCAACTCCCCGTCGGACTTACGGTCCTCTTTGTGCCATCGCAACGACTTGGCATGCTTTTTGTTCATGAACAGACGTTTCAACCGTGGTATTATAGGAGCATACCACATCACCTTGGCGGGAACCCTCTTCCTGGGTTTCTCGCCCTCAACATCGTCACCAGGGTCATCGCCTCTGATCTTATAACGCAATGCAGTGCATACAGGGCATTCATTCAAATTCTCGTATTCACCGCGGTAGAGGATGCAGTCGTTAATGCACGCATGTATCTTCAGAACCTCTAAACCTAGAGGGCAGACAGCCTTCTTTGCTTCGTACGTACTGGCGGGCAACTCGTTATTCTTCGGGAACATATTCTTCAACATTTTCAGCAAATTTTCAAATGATGAGTCACCTACACCTTCCTGTGCCTTCCATTTTAGCAAATCCAGTGTGTAGCCCAGCTTTTTCAGACTATTATCGCATCCTGTATACAACGACTTTTTGTGATCCTCTAACATGCGATCCAAATTCTCCCTATCCTTGTCAGTTTCGCAGCGTCTCCTTGCATCAGCAATGGTCCGACCAAGATCATCAGCGGGCTCATCATGTGCCTCTTCTTCACCTTCACCTAACCCTTCCCCACCTTTAGCATCATCCTCCATGAAAGTATCACCGAAATGATCATGATAGTTGTCATCGATATCATCCCCTTCTTCATCTTCTTCCATTCTAACCCCTCTTTCTCCATGCTTGGTCCAACAATTATAGCTTCGCATGAAACCATGCCGAAGCAGGTGCATGTGAACGTCTCTTGAGGAGGAGTAACCCTTCTGATTCTTACAGACAGCACATGGACAGATAATAAAACCTTGCTGCTTGTTCGCATTTGCCACTACGAGGAAATCTTTCAAACTCGTAGTGAACTCGCCGGAGAGTCGGGGACCGTACATCCATTGTCGATTCATCTGCATTATTATTATATAAAGTATATAATTAACCATCATGCATTTGTTAAACTAACTAGCTAGAAATAATACAAATTAAACAATGAACTACACACATGCATATTTTATCAATGACACATGAAAGGTTCAAGTTGCTAACCGCGATCGCGGAGGAAAAATAAATGAGAAAGCTCAAGTGTGGCTCGGACACTTCATATCATGTTTGTTTCAGGCTCTCGGGCATTTCATCAAACACCTTGTGTGCATAGGAGAAACCAAAAGCAAACCCACCACCCCCTTCTGAAAATTGTGAAGTGAGCTGAGTGAAGTGAAGTGAGCTGAGTCCTATATATATAGGGATGGGCCTTTAGTCGCGGTTGGCCAGGCCAACCGGGACTAAAGCCCCTCCAGTCCGCTAGCTGGATGGGCCTTTAGTCCCGGTTGGCCTGGCCAACCGCGACTAAAGGCCTTCGGGGACCTTTAGTCCCGGTTGGCCAGGCCAACCGGGACTAAAGCCCCTCCCGTCCGCCAGCTGTCGACCGAGCGCGCTGGGCCCAGATAGTTGGTCGCGGGTCTTCTCCCGAACCGCGACTAAAGACCCCTTTGGTCGCGGTTCGATTGTTTTGGGGACTAATGGGGGCGTATGGAAGCCTCTTTTTCTACCAGTGTTTGCAGCCCAACAAGCCTGACAAAGCGACTTACTTGGCAAATCACAAAAAAACTGGGCTGTGGCCATGGACCCAGCTGTCAACCTCTCCACGTACAGTACTCTTCCGATGGAATGTCATTGACCACGTTGACCACGCCGCGCCGAGAGCACCAAGGCGGTGGACGACGGCAAGGCCTAGGAAGTGGACGACGCGGAGCCGGGGAAGACGCGACAGTGGATGCCCACGCGGAGAGGAGTACGAGGGTTCACTGGTTCGGCTGCGGTGTGAGGCTCCCGTCGCCGCAGGGCCTGGCTAGCGGTGGGAGTAGTAGGGGGATGAGGCCTCAACGGCAGCACAGCCGGCCACTAGAGGCAGGAGCAGGCAGTCTCCTCGGCACTGGTTTGGGCGGCTGGTGCAAGAAGAGCAGCGATTGAAGAAGCAGCAGGACCGTTCGATTCAAATCCAACGGTTACTGCTGCTAGAATCGTTTGTTGACTAAGTCGACAAGCCTTGCATACGCGTCAACTTAGTAGGCCCACAGGTCAGCCTCCCAACCGGTGCGCCCCAGATGTCAGTGGGAGGAATCTTTTTTTCGCGTAACAAACTCTTTCCGAATCGCATGAAATCGGAGAATTTTCAAATAACACTAGGTTACCTCAACGGGGATATGCATGTCCCCAACAATAAGAATATCATATTTCTTCTTGACAGTAGGAAGAGGAAATTCAAAACCTCCAATAATAATCGTTGAAATTTTTCCAATAGAATTGATACTATGGACTTGAGATTGTTTCCTCGGGAAGTGTACCGTATGCTCATTACCATTAACATGAAAAGTGACATTGCCTTTGTTGCAATCAATAACAGCCCATGCAGTATTCAAAAAGGGTCTACCAAGGATAATCAATATACTATCATCCTCGGGAATATCAAGAATAACAAAGTCCATTAAAATAGTAACGTTTGCAACCACAACAGGCACATCCTCACAAATACCGACTGGTATATCAGTTGATTTATAGGCCATTTGAAGAGATATTTCAGTAGGTGTCAACTTATTCAAATCAAGTCTACGATATAAAGAGAGAGGCATAACACTAACACCGGCTCCAAGATCACATAAAGCAGTTTTAACATAGTTTCTTTTAATGGAGCATGGTATAGTTGGTACTCCTGGATCTCCTAGTTTCTTAGGTATTCCATCCTTAAAAGTATAATTAGCAAGCATGGTGGAAATTTCAGCTTCCGGTATATTTCTTTTATTTGGAACAATATCTTTCATATACTTAGCATAAGGGTTCATTTTAAGCATATCAGTCAAACGCATACGCAAAAAGATAGGTCTAATCATTTCAGCAAAGCGCTCAAAATCCTCATCATCCTTTTTCTTGGATGGTTTAGGAGGAAAAGGCATGGGTTTTTGAACCCATGGTTCTCTTTCTTTACCGTGCTTCCTCAAAACAATCATAATATGATATAACAAGATGGTATCTCGCTAGCCCTTTTTGAGACCGCAAAACATAAATGCAGAGTACCCCTGAAGATCAAGGACTGTCTAAACATTGTAATTCATGGTAAAAGAGATCCAGTCACAGTCATACTCAATGTAAACTAATAGTAATGCATGCAAATGACAGCAGTGCTCTCCAACTGGTGCTTTTTAATAAGAGGATGATGACTCAACATAAAAGTAAATAGATAGGCCCTTCACAGAGGGAAGCAGGGATTTGTAGAGGTGCCAGAGCTCGATTTTTGAAATAGAGATAAATAATATTTTGAGCGGCATACTTTCATTGTCAACATAACAACCGAGAGATCTCGATATCTTCCATGCTACACACATTATAGGCAGTTCCCATGCAGAATGATAAAGTTATACTCCCACACCACCAACAAGCATCAATCCATGGCTTGCCCGAAACAACAGGTGCCTCCAACTAACAACAGTCCTGGGGGAGTTTTGTTTGCAATTATTTTGATTTAAGCATGGGACTGGGCATCCCGGTTACCAGCCATTGTCTCGTGAATGAGGAGCGGAGTCCACTCCTCGTGAGAATAACCCACCTAGCATGGAAGATACAGACAGCCCTAGTTGATACATGAGCTATTCGAGCATACAAAACAGACTTTCATTTGAAGGTTTAGATTTTGGCACATACAAATTTACTTGGAACGGCAGGTAGATACCGCTTATGGTAAGGTATGGTGGACTCATATGGAATAACTTTGGGGTTTATGGAAGTGGATGCACAAGCAGTATTCCCGCTTAGTACAAGTGAAGGCTAGAAAAAGACTGGGAAGCGACCAACTAGAGAGCAACAACAGTCATGAACATGCATTAATATTAATCAACACTGAGTGCAAGCATGAATAGGATATAATTCACAATGAACATAAATATCGTGGAGGCTATGTTGATTTTGTTTCAACTACATGCGTGAACATGTGCCAAGTCAAGCCACTCGAATAGTTCAAAGGAGGATACCACCCTATCATACCACATCATAACCATTTTAATAGCAACGGTGCATACTCAGGGAGAACACTTTTACCTTGAAATTTAGTGAAGGGATCATCTTATAATGCTACCGCCATACTAAGCAAAATAAGATGCATAAAAGATAAACATCACATACAATCAAAATATGTGACATGATATGGCCATCATCATCTCGTGCTTTTGATCTCCATCTCCAAAGCATCCTCATGATCTCCATTGTCACCGGCTCGACATCTTGATCTCCATCGTTGGGTCGTGGTCGTCTCGCCAACTACTGCTTCTACAACTATTGCTAACTCATAGCGATAAAGTAAAGCAATTACATGGCGTTTGCATTTCATACAATAAAGAGACAACCATAAGGCTCTTGTCGGTTGCTTGATATCTTACAAAACATGATCATCTCATACAATAACGTATATCACATCATGTCTTGACCATATCACATCACAACAACATGCCCTGCAAAAACAAGTTAGACGTCCTCTACTTTGTTGTTGCAAGTTTTACGTGGCTGCTACGGGCTTCTAGCAAGAACCGTTCTTACCTGCGCGAAAACCACAATGGTGATTCATCAAGTTTGCTGTTTTAACCTTCTTCAAGGACCGGCCATAGTCAAATTCGATTCAACTAAAGTAGGAGAAACAGACACGCGCCAGCCACCTTTATGCAAAACTAGTTGCATGTCAGTCGATGGAACCGGTCTCATGTGCGTGGAGATGTAAGGTTGGTCCGGGCCGCTTCATCCCACAATACCGCCGAATCAAAATAAGACATTGGTGGTAAGCAGTATGACTATCACTGCCCACAACTCTTTGTGTTCTACTCGTACATATCATCTCGCATAGACCTGGCTCATGATGCCACTGTTGGGAAATGTTGCATGAAAAACAAAAAACTTCTATGCACATGCAAGATCAATCCATGGAGATGCATAGCAACGAGAGGGGGAGTGAGTCTACGTACCCTTGTAGACCGCAAGCGGAAGCGTTTAGTAACGCGGTTGATGTAATCGAACTTCTTCATGCTCCAACCGATCAAGTACCGAATGTACGACACCTCCGAGTTTAGCACACATTCAGCTCGGTGACGTCCTCGCCTTCTTGATCCAGCAAGACGGGCTAAGTAGTAGATGAGTTCCAGCAGCATGGTGATGGTGAAGTAATCTCCACAGGGCTTCGCCTAAGCACTACGAAAATATGACCGAGGGACAAACTAGAGGGAGAGGGGCGCCGCACACGGCTAGGGAATCGTGGTGTGTGTTGCCCCTCTCCTTCTTATATATATAGGGGGAGAGGGGCAGCCCCTAGGGTGCCCCAAGTGGTCGGCGGCTGCCCTAGGGTGCCTGCCCTGGCCGAATCCCCCCTTTCCATATTTGTGTATGGGGGGGAAGGAAAGGGGGATTGGCTGCCTTTGGGGCGCCTTCCCCTTCCTTCCCTCCCTCTTTGGTACGTGGGCAAGGGGTGGAAGGGGCGCACCAGCCACTTGTGGGCTGCTGTGCTTCTCCCCCTTTGGCCCATAAGGCCCATACACTTGTCGGGGGTGTTCGGAACCCCTTCCGGTGCCCCGATGACTACCCAGTGCACTCCAAAACTCTTCCGGTGTCTGAATACCATCGTCCTATATATTAATCTTTATCTCTCGACCATTTCAAGACTCCTATTCATGTCTGTGATCTCATCCGGGGCTCCGAACAATATTCGTCCACCAAATCATATAACTCATATAACACTATATCGTCAACGAACGTTAAGCGTGCGGACCCTACGGGTTCGAGAACTATGTAGACATGACCGAGACACCTCTGCGGTCAACAACCAATAGCGGAACCTGGATGCCCATATTGGTTCCTACATATTCTACGAAGATCTTTATTAGTTGAACCGTAATGCCAACATACGTAATTCCCTTTGTCCATCGATATTTTACTTGCCCGAGATTTGATCGTCGGTATCTCTATACCTAGTACAATATCGTTACCGGCAAGTCTCTTTACTCGTTCCGTAATACATCACCTCGTAACTAAATCCTTAGTCATTTGCTTGCAAGCTTATGATGTGTATTACCGAGAGGGCCCAGAGATACCTCTCCGATATTCAGAGTGACAAATCCTAATCTCGATCTATGCCAACTCAACAAACACTTTCGGAGATACCTGTAGAGCATCTTTATGATCACCCAGTTAAGTTGTGATGTTTGATAGCACACAAGGCATTCCTCCTGTATTTGGGAGTTGCATAATCTCATAATCGAAGGAATATGTATTTGACATGAACAAAGCAATAGCAATAAACTGAACGATCATTATGCTAAGCTAACGTATGGGTCTTGTCCATCACATCATTCTCCTAATGATGTGATCCCGTTATCAAATGACAACACATGTCTATGGTGAGGAAACCTTAACCATCTTTGATCACGAGCTAGTCTAGTAGAGGCTTACTAGGGACACGGTATTTGTTTATGTATTCACACATGTATTCAAGTTTTCATCAGTACAATTCTAGCATGAATAATAAACCTTCATCATGATTAAGTAAATATAATAATAACCATTTTATTATTGCCTCTAGGGCATATTTCCATCAGCCAACTCAATAGACACCTTTGATAACCCACAAGTGTAGGGGATCAGTTGTAGCCTCTTTCGATAAGTTCTATCGACCACCGATACAACTCTACGCACGCTTAACGTTCGCTTTACCTAGAACAAGTATGAAACTAGAAATACTTTGTAGGTGTTGTAGGGTAGGTTTACAAGAAAATAAAGAGCACGTAAATAGAAACTAGGGGTTGTTTAGATAAACAATTAAGTTAGTATAGCGAGTGTGGAAAAGTGGTGGTAGGAGTTACGAAATTGTCCCTAAGCAATTGACTGCATTACTAGACCGATAGCAAGTTTTATGTGGGGGAGGCCGCTGCTAGCATGCCATCCCTTACTTGGAATTATATGCACTTATGATTGGAACTCTAGCAAGCATCCGCAACTACTGTCATTCATTAAGGTAAAACCCAACCATAGCCTTAAGATATATTGGTCCCCCTTCAATCCCGTATGCATCAATTTCTATGCTAGGCTGAAGTTGCCGTCAACCTTGCCCTCCAATACACAGTCCTATAAACATACAACTAACCCTATGGTGTGATTCACACGCGCGCTCATATGATGGCACCAAAGGACAGCAACATAACCACAAGCAAATTAAATCAATCATAGCAATTCACCAATCACCGATAGGACAACAAAAATCTACTCAAGCACCATAGGATGGCAACACATCATTGGATAATAATATGAAGCATAAAGCACCATGTTCAAGTAGAGGGTACAGTGGGTTGCGGGAGAATGGACCGCTGAATATAGATGAGGGAAGGTGATGAAGATGTTGGGGAAGATGACGGAGGTGTTGGTGTAGATCGTTGTCACATGATGATTGCCCCGGCGGCGTTCCGGCGAAACCGGGAGAGAGGGGAGAGATCCTCCCTCCTTCTTCGTCCTTAACCTCCCCCCTAGATGGGAGGAGGGTTTCCCCTCTGGTCCATGGCCTCCATGGCGGCGGAGGGGCGAGAGCCCCTCCGAGATTGGATATGTCCCTTTGTTTTCGTTCTGTTTCGCGACCCCTGTTTCTGGCCTTTCACCATTTCTTAAATGCCTGGAGATCCTAACTCCGATTGGGCAGAAGTTTTAACACAATTTTTATGCAGATATAAGCTTCCTTGCGGCCGATGGAGACCTCCAACCGACCTAAGGGGTGGCCACAAGGCCCCTGGCCGTGCCCTAGGTAGGGGCCACGCCTCAAGGGCTTGTGGGCCCCTCGGGCATCGTCTCGCGTTGATTCCGCTTCCCAAAAATCACATATATTCAAAAAAAATCTCCGTAAATTTTTATCACATATGGACTCCGTTTGATATGGATTTTCTGCGAAACAAAAAACATGCAACAAACAGGAACTGGCACTGGGCACTGGATCAATATGTTAGTCCCAAAAAATGATATAAAATGTTGCCAAAAATATATGGAAGTTGTAAAACATTGGCATGAAATAATCAAAAAATTATAGATACGACGTAGACATATCAACCTTCAGAAATACCTGTAGAGCATCTTTATGATCACCCAGTTATGTTGTGACGTTTGATAGCACACAAGGTATTCCTCCGGTATCCTGGAGTTGCATGATCTCATAGTCTAAGAAATATGTATTTGACATTAAGAAAGCAATAGCAATAAACTGAACGATCATATGCTAAGCTAACGGATGGGTCTTGTCCATCACATCATTCTCCTAATGATGTGATCTCGTTATCAAGTGACAACACATGTCTATGGTTAGGAAACCTTAACCATCTTTGATCAATGAGCTAGTCTAGTAGAGGCTTACTAGGGACACGGTATTTGATTATGTATCCATACATGTATTTAAATTTCTGATCAATACAATTCTAGCATGAATAATAAACCTTTATCATGAATAAGGAAATATAAAATAACAACTTTATTATCGCCTCTAGGGCATATTTCCTTCAATATGGAGGTAAAATTAGTTACAGCAGACAAGATGCTCCTTAGATGAGTTGAGTGTCTGATGACAGGAGTAACAATCTTGACAGCAGCAAGCATCAACACAGAGACACCAGATTTTTATGTGGAACCCCCCCCCCCCCCCGAACTTGAGGGAAAAAACCACGGGCTGAAGCCACCCAAATCCTCTTCCACTATTGTCAAATGTGGGATGTAACAAGTTCTTCTCTGGATAGCACTAGGGGATCTCATAGATCATGATTTCTGAATCTTGAATGAACACAACGAGATTTTGGGCTCAAGAGCTAGGAATTGGAACGATCTCACCAAAGATGGTGGAACCGCGGCTTGAGGGAGACAAGATAGTGGATCTGGACCATCACAACCTTAGAGAGGAGCTCCCTTTGCTTCTTCCTTCAATCTTCATCTCTTTCCCTTTCTATGTTGGTTTTACTTCTTCTTCTCCAATGGAGGCTGAACTGATTTTTGTCACTCTTGCTTGTGGCGGCTGTACAGAGGGTAAGCATCCCCATCCTCTCTTGTGCAAAATCCAAAATGACTCTACGTCATAAACCTATTGGGTAGTGGGCTCTTCCACCTCTTTGGACTGCCTAAAAGGCTTCAAATGGTCAACTTCTCACAACCCACATGAGGATGGTATCCCAACAACTACATGTCGATGACGCAACAACGAGCACCATCGAGCCAGACCATGCAAAAACCCTACCCCCCCCCCCCCCCCCCCCCCCCCCCCCACACACAACAAACCGGAGAAATCCGACACTACTATGCATGGACAGCCGCTGCATTCGCCATGCCATCCACCTTGACAGACCAGGCAAACCAAGCACACGAAATCGACTCCCCGGCGACGAAAAACCACACGAAATTGGACACATGCCTATAGCGAAATGAGCAAATCCCACGCGCAGAAAAAGAGGCCTCTCCGCTGACGAGCACCGACGCTTGAATGGTAGGCAAAATCACCACCGCCAACCGGATATTGCCGCGACCAGAAGAGGAACAGAGAGGACGCGGGAGAGAGGGGAAATGGGGGAGAATGAGAGTTGACGAAGGAGAGAGTGGGGGTTAACTCCCAAGACGAGCGCGCCGCGTGTGACGGGGACAATTCGCTCAAGACCACGACCGCAGCGAACTGCTCGCGTGATCTGGCGTGGCGGTTTCGCAAGCTTTAAGATCCGTGCGCGGCAATTGTCACAGCCCCAGATCAGCCCTGGTTTGACTTTTGCTTGTTCCTCATGTCATCATGTTTAATTTTCAAAGAAACTTGAAATGGGGATGTTGAAACCCTAGCACCAAATGCATCCAACTAGGTTCAAGTAAAAAATATTTTCAATGAACCCAAATGCCCTTTAGAAAAGTTCATGATTTTTGTTAAAGGTGAAAACCCCTGCCAAAAATGATGCACCTATTTCTAGGCCATCCTGGATTTTGAATTAAATCTTATTGTATTTGACTTTTGGGCATTTAAATGCTATAAATAATTTAAATGTTCAAATAATGTTGGAACTATTTTTGGGCCACTGAAATAATTCAGCAAGTGTCCACGAATATTTTCAGGATTTTAGGAAATGCCTTGGTATTTTTCCTAAGCTCAAAACAGAGGCAAATAATTAGAAAACAAAAACAAATTAGAAAACAGAAGAGGGAGAGAAAGTTACCTGGACCTACCTACTGTGCAGCCCACCTGGCCGGCCCAGCTGGCGGCCCAGCCCACCAGGCGCTCTCCTGTCGCCTTCCTCCTCGCGCCAGTAGGCGAGGGCGCGTGCCCGACGCGCGCAGCTACACGTCGCGGCCACCTCCTCCCTCCCTGCCTGCCTGGCTCCGCCTCGACGCGTCTGGACGATGCCACGCGACCCCCAGAGCCGTCCGGCTCTCTCTCTCTCCCCCCGAACGCTCTCCCCCTCCTCTGTTCTTCCCGCCCGAACGCCTCCGTCGCCGCCGCTCGCCACCACCGCGGACACAGCCATCCCGGCGACGCCCTGAGATGCCCAAGAGCTCCGCCTAGTATCCCTCTTCCTCCTCGTCGAGCTGTGCAACGCCGGACGCCCCCGAGTGCCTCCACGTCGTCGTCTTCAACCTCCAACGCCGGAGATCCCTCTCGCCACCCCGCTCGCTCCGGTGCTTCCCCGAGCACGCCGAGGCCACCTCTGCACTCACTGTGAGGCTCCGGTCCTTTTCCCCCTAACCACCTCGTCGATTTCACCCTGTAGCTGCCGTCCGCATGAGCTCCGAAGCTCGCCGCCGTCAGGCCACATCGCCGCCGCGGCTAGAGCTAGCTATGACCGCAACCAAGCACTGCAACATGCTCAGCACGCCGTCAGGAGCCTGGAACACTCAACCGTTGCTCCTGCCGTGCACTGCAGCGTCGTTTCGTCGGTCCCGTAGCCCCGGCCGCCGCTAACCTCAACGCCGGCGCTACTTCCGGCCACCCCACGGCCTCCCGCGTGTTCCATTGGATGGGCGCGAGCGCTAGCTACCCATAGCACCCATCCGCGCGTCGAATGGATGCCGGAGCCGCGATTCCGGCGTGCCTCCGCCGTGGCCAGAGGTCACCGGCGGCTAAGCGCCGGCCTAACCCCGATTAGGCTAGTGCTAATGATGCCCTGTGCAATTGACATGCGGGCCCCACTGTATAATTAACCAGCTAACAAAAATAGATTAAATTAATCTAAGTCCAGTGGCCCACGTGTCAGTTTGACTACGCTGACGTGGCCGTTGACCTGGCCCCACTGGTCAGCCATTGTTCCTGCCCTGTCACACTGACGTGTGGACCCCACTGGTCAGGTTTGACCTGACCGGGTTAGTTGACCTGCTGACGTCACACTGACGTCAGGCTGACGCAGTAAAGCATTATCTGGATTTAAGTTTATTCAGAAAATTCCAGAAAATAGTATAAACTTCTAAAAATCATATAAAATCAACCGTAGCTCAGAATGAAATAATTATATATTAAAAATTATCAGAAAAATGCAATCTATCCATCTGTATCATTTTCATGCATGTCAAACTAAGTTATACCTGCTGTATAGGTGAAAACATGATAATGCACTATTTGAATTCATAGTTCGAATTTGAATTTGAACCTTGAGTTCAAATCAACCCAAACCTTTCTGTTGCTAGTTGCGTTAGGCCAAATCACGTCATATTGCCATGTCATGATCATGCATCATATTGTGCATTGCATTGATTGTGTTTCCTTCTCTGTTGCCGGTGATTGTCCCCTCTCGATAGCCGTGATTCCGACGACGTGATCGATGACACCGATGAAGAACTAGAATATCTTCAGAAGTGCCAGGCAAGCAAAACCCCCCCTGTTCATTCCGATACAATCCCATTCTCTCGCTCCTGCTCTCTTCTACTGCATTAGGGCAACATCGATTCAACTGTTACATGTTGCGGTAGTTGAACCCCTTTTCCTCTGCATGACCTGTCATTGCCACAGTAAATAGATGAAACCCACTAGCATGAGTAGGAGTTGTTTGAGCCCTGATGTGCCTACTCATTCATGCTTGTTTGTCATGCCTGCTACTGCTTAGAGTTGAGTCGGGTCTGATTCATCGGGGATGAATTGGAATGGTGATGAACATGTCCTACTGTGTGTGAGCTAAGTGTGTGAACACGATTGGTAAAGGTAGCGGTGAGAGGCCATGTAGGAGTACATGGTGGGTTGTCTCATTGAAGCCGTCCTCAGGAACTGAGTTCTGTGTTTGTGATCCATGATACAGTTACTACCACGCATTGGGCCCGAGACCAATGGACCCTCTCGGCTTCTTAATCACCCTTGTCCTCTGTCCAGGAGTTGCAAGTAGTTTCTGGTGTTTGTAGTATGCTGGAGGCCGTGGACAGCGCTGACCGAGGGGTGGGCTGTGATGCGGTAGGCACGTGGCACGGTGTACCGGGCGCCCGTTTGGTGTCTCGGGAACCCTGCACACATCGTTCGGGGCCGTATGTGGAAACCTCGGCCGGACTCCTGGCGGATGGAACCTGAATAGGCGATAAACCTGGACTAGAGACTTGAGTGTTTAGGTAGGCTGTGGCCGACTCCCTCGCCAGGCTTCCGCTTGAAGGTTGCCGAGGTACACGACGTGTACATGGTGGTAAGTGGCGAGAGCGTGTGTGACGAAGTACACCCCTGCAGGGTTAACATCATCTATTCGAATAGCCGTGCCCGCGGAAATGGACTTCTGGGTTGCCTATAACAGTTCATAGACAAGTGAAAGTGGATACTCTAAAATGCGCAAGATAAGCGTGAGTGCTATGGATGGCGTTCTCGTAGGGAGACGGGAGCGGATCCATAGTGGAGTATTGATATGGTGATTAGGTGGACTCGTGTGCGCCACCTCAAAAGAGTTGCTTGCAGTCGTAGTTAGGATAGCCACCGAGTCAAAGCTGGCTTGCTGCAGTTAAACTCCACCACCCCCCTTTGTTGATACCGATGCATATGTAGCTAGTTCTGATGTAAGTCTTGCTGGGTACATTTGTACTCACGTTTGCCTATTTTATGTTTTGCAGAGAGACGCCAGTCTCGCTAGTAGTTCCGTGTGGACTTCGACGTTTAGCTTGATACCTCAGCTACGATCTTGTGCCCTCGGCAGGATCTAGTAAATAGTCAGGCTTCTCAGCCTTTTCCATTTGTAGATGTCTGTACTCAGACATGTTGAGCTTCCGCATGTGCTTTGACTTGTATGCTCTGAATGTTGGGTCACGAGACCCATGTTTGTAATATCTGGCTCTTCGGAGCCTAATGAATAAATACTCTGAGTCGTAGAGTCTTGTTGTGATGCCATGTTGTATTTGCACATATCGAGCATATTGTGTGTATGATTGAAATGCTTGGTATGTGTGGGATCCGACAACCTAGTTGTTTATCCTTGGTAGCCTCTCCTATGGGGAAATGTAGTCTAGTGCCTCCTTGAGCCATAGTAGTCCGCTACAGCCCGGTTCACCGGAGTCCTGCTAGCCCAGCACTACTGCTCCGGAACACTTGACTGGCCGGCATGTGTTTCATATCGTTCCTGTGTCTGTCCCTTCGGGGAAATGTCACGCGGTGACATCCGGAGTCCTGCCTAGCCTGCTAAAGCCCGGGTTCCCGGAGTCCTGTTAGCCCAGTGCTACAGCCCGGATTCGCACGCTGCTGACCGACACGTTCGATGTTGATTCATGTATGCCTGTCCCCATACGTTAGTGCCGCTTTGGGTTCACGACTAGCCATGTCGGCCCGGGTTCTCTGTCATATGGATGCTAGCGACACTATCATATACGTGAGCCAAAAGGCGCAAACGGTCCCGGGCCATGGTAAGGCGACACCCGTGGGAATACCGTGCGTGAGGCCGCAAAGTGATATGAGGTGTTACTGGCTAGATCGATGTGATTTGGAATCGGGGTCCCGACAGCGTTGGTATCAGAGCCTGACTGCCTGTAGGTTTACCAAGCCAAACTGGTCGAAGTTGAGTCTAGAAATGCTTTAGTTATATAAGGGAATTGATTGTGGAAGGGAACGTAAGGCTCTTTTTACTCCTTTACCTTATGCCCTTCTGATCTGAGTCACCCTCTTCTCTTGTACGGGGATTAAGAACTAGGCTTCTCATCTTTCTATCAGGATCACGTGTTACTAATCCGTAGACTCGTAGGATTGATGGTCTCAAGCCTCAGTTCGGTTCCTACTACTTCCATGTGTTCTTAGTTGATCTCAGAACATTGATATTGTAATGTTAAGTGGTTATGCCACCATTTTTTGTAGGATGTCTCAAATCCTTTGAGCATTTACAGCCGTTATGCTCTCCGAGTCATCCCAGGTTTCTAAATAATCTGATGCATTTGCAAATCCCTTCTTTCCGTTCTCGATGTTCCTTTGGGCCAGATTAACCACACTAATCGTTGAGTTGAGGTACTCTGTTGCCTTGACATATATGTTGGAGTTATTATTATGACCCTAGGTGTCTTAGAGAACCACTTAGTAATCTAGCAATGCTTGCATCCCCAGTGTGATGATTCTGGCCATTATTCTCGAAAGCATCCCGTGATGCCATTTAGTTAGTAGGCATTCTATTCCTGGGTTTAAACCCGAGATTCACTCCACTCACCTCCTGTTGATAGTATTTGCTAGCTCCCCTAAGATATTAGTAACCTTTGCGATAGTCCTCGAGGTCCGTGGTATTTCCTTCTTCCAAATACCATGAACCATTCTTGGCAGGAGTTCTTTTGAACCAAAAGGGTCACGACCAGAGTGCTCTTAATGAGTTCTCGATTCTACATTGTGAATCTGCCAGTTCTACCTCTTCTCCATGGGTTATCCGGAAGAAATGTTGAGCTTCGCCCGACATACTAATCTATGCATCCACAACTCAGAAAAAAAACATATGTTCCTTTGAGTTGTCCCCCTTTAGTTGTATCCTGACCCTCGTCTATCAATTGATAGTCAGGAGTAATTGTGCATTTGTGTTATCGATGCCTATTATTCTTGTGGTCTGTCAAGCCATTCTAATCCGGAATGACTAGGAGAAACAAACTGCAGTACCTCGTCCATCTCTGGGATTGGGTCAAAGTAGTTGTATTCCGCAGATCAAATGCCTAACCAGCTTTTGTTCTGTTCTACCTTCGAGTATTACCCCCTTTATGTCGAGAATATTGTAGGAATTGCACCATCTCTCACGAATTCTTAACGCAGTGATACTTCTCGCCATCATTGCTCATTCCTCAGTTCCGTGTCGTCACGGCCGGAATGCCGACAGGTGAACTATGATGTGTGAAATCTATACTCCTAGCAACTCCGTTGCTTGGTAGTTAAAGGACAATAATTTCATCCTTAGCGTGTTGGTTACTGAATCACATCCTAAGGTTGATCGTGCTACCCAGTCCTTATTCCCGGTGCACTTTTCGATCAATGAGTTAGGATAGTGTCAGTCCTTGCTTATTCAGTCATATCGTCTTGCTCTAAAAAGCAAGATCGTTCTCGAGCTTAGTAACATATCGGTGGTTCGTGATGTTCCGAATATCTTCTTGGAAGTGTCACCAGGTTGCCACCTGACCGCTATGTTGAGTTCGTGATCAAGTGGGTCTCTTGTAAACTACCCCTTCTCCAAGAATCCGTGTTGGATACCCCTTAGCTAGTTGGTCAAGCTAAACAACAACTTGGAGAGTTGAAAGATAAAAGCTCGTCTAACTTAGTTCATGTTAAGGGATATATTTGCGTGTGTTGAAGATAGATGATATCTTCATCGATTGGTCCCTGTGATCAGTTGTTGGACCTATTGTCGTATCAAGACTTTGATTTGAGGATGGGCTATCATCAAATCAAATCAGGACCAACGATGTTCATAATGTTGTCTTACTCGTGGTTGATCCCTCGAGCATACACCATTATATCTTTTGGGTCTGACCAATGCTATCACTTGTTCACATAATTATGGAATTCCATCTCCATGGAAACCTGGATGAAATGTTGTTGAGCCCATCAGCAACACTGCTACCTTCTCCATGACTCGTGTTGAACATCCAGCTAGTATTGGAAACTTTATAAGCATTATCTTCGTGTTCCGTCATGAAGCATATGTTGGATGAAAGAAGTAACTTACTCTAATTCATGTGCATTAGATGCAAGTTGCCGCCGTGAATTCGAGAAAGTTTGTTTTGCCTCCTCTGGAATCATCCCAAGTCAGTCATGCATATGTGCGAAGTATACCGCGGTTTGGAGACTTGCAACCTTCATTCTATATGTATCCCTAGCACACCAAGCCACTGATTGATTTGTTCAAGGAGAAGGAGTTCCTTCATAAGAGCTAATCCGGACTTATCAAAGAACTTCGACATCCTCGTTGATGGTTCCCAACCAGAACCCGGTAGTGTTTTATTATAAGACTACCATGTGATCATGCTTGTCTGGGACAACGTGCTCACATGTATGTAGCAGAACCAGCTCATGTTTTGGAGCTTGCTATCGTAGTTCATCCCCTGAGAATCTTGCAACGTCTTCTCGTCGATTTGTGTTGCAAACCTTAATTTTCTTTCTAGACTTGACGAGTCTGGAATATACTGAAGCCAACTAGATCTGAATCTCAGGCAGATATGATGGTTGGAACATTTCCCAAGAATTATAATATTACCCTCTCGATAACCGGTAAAGTGGATGTCGTGGCCAACACATCCAGCCGGAAGGCCTATTATTGTAGTATCTTGATTGAGGAAGTTGGCCACCTCCCCATAAGGATTTCTTAGGATTTATTCCACTAGTTATTCCCTATGGATCCCTGCGCACCTGAAGTCCGACCTACTACTTGATGTTCGAGATACCAAACCACATCTAATGGGTTACGCTAGAACATCAAGGAGAACATTAGAAGCGGAGTGCTAAATGTCTCTCGGTCGATCATCCAGATTCTGCTCCCTTGGCTTCGCTAAGGTGAAATCTGAGAAAGTGTTGTCCTCCTTTGCACCTGCATCCTCCATCACCGTTCATCATGGTAGTATGTTGTGTTGCCAGGATCCTCGGCACGGATGTTGGTAAAACCTTGATGAATATGGAAATGCTCAAGTTCTGGAGAGCATACTCAGACACTAGGTTATATCCCCGGTATCAACGGGAATGTGCCTTCCGCTTGCCGAGTTGCTCCATAACCATAGTTTCCTTTCCGATCTGAGTATGCCATTTCTCTGAACTCCTTCAAATGATCGTTTGCGATTTTCCTTGGGCTGGTATAAAGAGTTTCAATGATCTATGTATCAAAAGTAATTCTTTTTGCCACTTAAGGGAATATTTCTACGAGCCGCCTTCCCCAAGGTGCCCCGTTATGGAATCGTGGGAATTATCTCCTCACTATTTTGAAACCATGCACCGTCTTATTCAGCGTGGAATTGTGTTTATCAACTTGAATCTTCGTCCTCTGTTTCACTTCATCCCTCTCTCGATGTATGTGTTGAGTCTCAGCTCAAGAGATACTCAACGTCGCATTCCGTGAGTTGATCATGAGTTGCTCGATCTTTAAGGAGGTCGATTTCTATAGAGTTTCCCTTGTCGTCATCGTGTCGGATGAAGATCTCAAAAGCAAAGACGTCAACGTTAATTGAAGCAACGGATCAACGTCTTCGCGAAGAGCAATTGGGTCAAGAAGATCGTGTTAGCTTGGTGTCCCCTCTGTCTTCTTACCTCACGTCTTGAATCTCGGGACGAGATTCTTGTTTAGTGGGGGTGAGCTGTCACAGCCCCAGATCAGCCCTTGTTTGACTTTTGCTTGTTCCTCATGTCATCATGTTTAATTTTCAAAGAAACTTGAAATGGGGATGTTGAAACCCTAGCACCAAATGCATTCAACTAGGTTCAAGTAAAAAATATTTTCAATGAACCCAAATGCCCTTTAGAAAAGTTCATGATTTTTGTTAAAGGTGAAAACCCCTGCCAAAAATGATGCACCTATTTCTAGGCCATCCTGGATTTTGAATTAAATCTTATTGTATTTGACTTTTGGGCATTTAAATGCTATAAATAATTTAAATGTTCAAATAATGTTGGAACTATTTTTGGGCCACTGAAATAATTCAGCAAGTGTCCACGAATATTTTCAGGATTTTAGGAAATGCCTTGGTATTTTTCCTAAGCTCAAAACAGAGGCAAATAATTAGAAAACAAAAACAAATTAGAAAACAGAAGAGGGAGAGAAAGTTACCTGGACCTACCTACTGTGCAGCCCACCTGGCCGGCCCAGCTGGCGGCCCAGCCCACCAGGCGCTCTCCTGTCGCCTTCCTCCTCGCGCCAGTAGGCGAGGGCGCGTGCCCGACGCGCGCAGCTACACGTCGCGGCCACCTCCTCCCTCCCTGCCTGCCTGGCTCCGCCTCGACGCGTCTGGACGATGCCACGCGACCCCCAGAGCCGTCCGGCTCTCTCTCTCTCCCCCCGAACGCTCTCCCCCTCCTCTGTTCTTCCCGCCCGAACGCCTCCGTCGCCGCCGCTCGCCACCACCGCGGACACAGCCATCCCGGCGACGCCCTGAGATGCCCAAGAGCTCCGCCTAGTATCCCTCTTCCTCCTCGTCGAGCTGTGCAACGCCGGACGCCCCCGAGTGCCTCCACGTCGTCGTCTTCAACCTCCCAACGCCGGAGATCCCTCTCGCCACCCCGCTCGCTCCGGTGCTTCCCCGAGCACGCCGAGGCCACCTCTGCACTCACTGTGAGGCTCCGGTCCTTTTCTCCCTAACCACCTCGTCGATTTCACCCTGTAGCTGCCGTCCTCATGAGCTCCGAAGCTCGCCGCCGTCAGGCCACATCGCCGCCGCGGCCAGAGGTAGCTATGACCGCAACCAAGCACTGCAACATGCTCAGCACGCCGTCAGGAGCCTGGAACACTCAACCGTTGCTCCTGCCGTGCACTGCAGCGTCGTTTCGTCGGTCCCGTAGCCCCGGCCGCCGCTAACCTCAACGCCGGCGCTACTTCCGGCCACCCCACGGCCTCCCGCGTGTTCCATTGGATGGGCGCGAGCGCTAGCTACCCATAGCACCCATCCGCGCGTCGAATGGATGCCGGAGCCGCGATTCCGGCGTGCCTCCGCCGTGGCCAGAGGTCACCGGCGGCTAAGCGCCGGCCTAACCCCGATTAGGCTAGTGCTAATGATGCCCTGTGCAATTGACATGCGGGCCCCACTGTATAATTAACCAGCTAACAAAAATAGATTAAATTAATCTAAGTCCAGTGGCCCACGTGTCAGTTTGACTACGCTGACGTGGCCGTTGACCTGGCCCCACTGGTCAGCCATTGTTCCTGCCCTGTCACACTGACGTGTGGACCCCACTGGTCAGGTTTGACCTGACCGGGTTAGTTGACCTGCTGACGTCACACTGACGTCAGGCTGACGCAGTAAAGCATTATCTGGATTTAAGTTTATTCAGAAAATTCCAGAAAATAGTATAAACTTCTAAAAATCATATAAAATCAACCGTAGCTCAGAATGAAATAATTATATATTAAAAATTATCAGAAAAATGCAATCTATCCATCTGTATCATTTTCATGCATGTCAAACTAAGTTATACCTGCTGTATAGGTGAAAACATGATAATGCACTATTTGAATTCATAGTTCGAATTTGAATTTGAACCTTGAGTTCAAATCAACCCAAACCTTTCTGTTGCTAGTTGCATTAGGCCAAATCACGTCATATTGCCATGTCATGATCATGCATCATATTGTGCATTGCATTGATTGTGTTCCTTCTCTGTTGCCGGTGATTGTCCCCTCTCGATAGCCGTGATTCCGACGACGTGATCGATGACACCGATGAAGAACTATAATATCTTCAGAAGTGCCAGGCAAGCAAAACCCCCCTGTTCATTCCGATACAATCCCATTCTCTCGCTCCTGCTCTCTTCTACTGCATTAGGACAACATCGATTCAACTGTTACATGTTGCGGTAGTTGAACCCCTTTTCCTCTGCATGACCTGTCATTGCCACAGTAAATAGATGAAACCCACTAGCATGAGTAGGAGTTGTTTGAGCCCTGATGTGCCTACTCATTCATGCTTGTTTGTCATGCCTGCTACTGCTTAGAGTTGAGTCGGGTCTGATTCATCGGGGATGAATTGGAATGGTGATGAACATGTCCTACTGTGTGTGAGCTAAGTGTGTGAACACGATTGGTAAAGGTAGCGGTGAGAGGCCATGTAGGAGTACATGGTGGGTTGTCTCATTGAAGCCGTCCTCAGGAACTGAGTTCTGTGTTTGTGATCCATGATACAGTTACTACCACGCATTGGGCCCGAGACCAATGGACCCTCTCGGCTTCTTAATCACCCTTGTCCTCTGTCCAGGAGTTGCAAGTAGTTTCTGGTGTTTGTAGTATGCTGGAGGCCGTGGACAGCGCTGACCGAGGGGTGGGCTGTGATGCGGTAGGCACGTGGCACGGTGTACCGGGCGCCCGTTTGGTGTCTCGGGAACCCTGCACACATCGTTCGGGGCCGTATGTGGAAACCTCGGCCGGACTCCTGGCGGATGGAACCTGAATAGGCGATAAACCTGGACTAGAGACTTGAGTGTTTAGGTAGGCTGTGGCCGACTCCCTCGCCAGGCTTCCGCTTGAAGGTTGCCGAGGTACACGACGTGTACATGGTGGTAAGTGGCGAGAGCGTGTGTGACGAAGTACACCCCTGCAGGGTTAACATCATCTATTCGAATAGCCGTGTCCGCGGAAATGGACTTCTGGGTTGCCTATAACAGTTCATAGACAAGTGAAAGTGGATACTCTAAAATGCGCAAGATAAGCGTGAGTGCTATGGATGGCGTTCTCGTAGGGAGACGGGAGCGGATCCATAGTGGAGTATTGATATGGTGAATATGTGGACTCGTGTGCGCCACCTCAAAAGAGTTGCTTGCAGTCGTAGTTAGGATAGCCACCGAGTCAAAGCTGGCTTGCTGCAGTTAAACTCCACCACCCCCTTTGTTGATACCGATGCATATGTAGCTAGTTCTGATGTAAGTCTTGCTGGGTACATTTGTACTCACGTTTGCTTATTTTATGTTTTGCAGAGAGACGTCAGTCTCGCTAGTAGTTCCGTGTGGACTTCGACGTTTAGCTTGATACCTCAGCTACGATCTTGTGCCCTCGGCAGGATCTAGTAAATAGTCAGGCTTCTCAGCCTTTTCATTTGTAGATGTCTGTACTCAGACATGTTAAGCTTCCGCATGTGCTTTGACTTGTATGCTCTGAATGTTGGGTCATGAGACCCATGTTTGTAATATCTGGCTCTTCGGAGCCTAATGAATAAATACTCTGAGTCGTAGAGTCTTGTTGTGATGCCATGTTGTATTTGCACATATCGAGCATATTGTGTGTATGATTGAAATGCTTGGTATGTGTGGGATCCGACAACCTAGTTGTTTATCCTTGGTAGCCTCTCCTATGGGGAAATGTAGTCTAGTGCCTCCTTGAGCCATAGTAGTCCGCTACAGCCCGGTTCACCGGAGTCCTGCTAGCCCAGCACTACTGCTCCGGAACACTTGACTGGCCGGCATGTGTTTCATATCGTTCCTGTGTCTGTCCCTTCGGGGAAATGTCACGCGGTGACATCCGGAGTCCTGCCTAGCCTGCTACAGCCCGGGTTCCCGGAGTCCTGTTAGCCCAGTGCTACAGCCCGGATTCGCACGCTGCTGACCGACACGTTCGATGTTGATTCATGTATGCCTGTCCCCATACGTTAGTGCCGCTTTGGGTTCACGACTAGCCATGTCGGCCCGGGTTCTCTGTCATATGGATGCTAGCGACATTATCATATACGTGAGCCAAAAGGCGCAAACGGTCCCGGGCCATGGTAAGGCGACACCCGTGGGAATACCGTGCGTGAGGCCGCAAAGTGATATGAGGTGTTACAGGCTAGATCGGTGTGACTTGGAATCGGGGTCCCGACAGCGTTGGTATCAGAGCCTGACTGCCTGTAGGATTACCAAGCCAAACTGGTCGAAGTTGAGTCTAGAAATGCTTTAGTTATATAAGGGAATTGATTGTGGAAGGGAACGTAAGGCTCTTTTTACTCCTTTACCTTATGCCCTTCTGATCTGAGTCACCCTCTTCTCTTGTACGGGGATTAAGAACTAGGCTTCTCATCTTTCTATCAGGATCACGTGTTACTAATCCGTAGACTCGTAGGATTGATGGTCTCAAGCCTCAGTTCGGTTCCTACTACTTCCATGTGTTCTTAGTTGATCTCAGAACATTGATATTGTAATGTTAAGTGGTTATGCCACCATTTTTTGTAGGATGTCTCAAATCCTTTGAGCATTTACAGCCGTTATGCTCTCCGAGTCATCCCAGGTTTCTAAATAATCTGATGCATTTGCAAATCCCTTCTTTCCGTTCTCGATGTTCCTTTGGGCCAGATTAACCACACTAATCGTTGAGTTGAGGTACTCTGTTGCCTTGACATATATGTTGGAGTTATTATTATGACCCTAGGTGTCTTAGAGAACCACTTAGTAATCTAGCAATGCTTGCATCCCCAGTGTGATGATTCTGGCCATTATTCTCGAAAGCATCCCGTGATGCCATTTAGTTAGTAGGCATTCTATTCCTGGGTTTAAACCCGAGATTCACTCCACTCACCTCCTGTTGATAGTATTTGCTAGCTCCCCTAAGATATTAGTAACCTTTGCGATAGTCCTCGAGGTCCGTGGTATTTCCTTCTTCCAAATACCATGAACCATTCTTGGCAGGAGTTCTTTTGAACCAAAAGGTCACGACCAGAGTGCTCTTAATGAGTTCTCCATTCTACATTGTGAATCTGCCAGTTCTACCTCTTCTCCATGGGTTATCCGGAAGAAATGTTGAGCTTCGCCCGACATACTAATCTATGCATCCACAACTCAGAAAAAAACATATGTTCCTTTGAGTTGTCCCCTTTAGTTGTATTCCTGACCCTCGTCTATCAATTGATAGTCAGGAGTAATTGTGCATTTGTGTTATCGATGCCTATTATTCTTGTGGTCTGTCAAGCCATTCTAATCCGGAATGACTAGGAGAAACAAACTCCAGTACCTCGTCCATCTCTGGGATTGGGTCAAAGTAGTTGTATTCCGCAGATCAAATGCCTAACCAGCTTTTGTTCTGTTCTACCTTCGAGTATTACCCCCTTTATGTCGAGAATGTCATGAGAATTGCACCACCTCTTATGAATTCTTGACGCAGTGATACTTCTCGCCATCATTATTCATTCCTCGGTCCCGTGTTGTCACAACTGGAACACCGACAAGTGAACCGTGATGTGTGAAATCAATACTCTGAGCAACTCGTTGCTTGGTAGTTAATGGCAATACCCTCATTCCTAGCGTGTTGGTTTGTTCAATCATCATCCCGAGATTGATCGTGTTACCTAGTCCAGTTTCCTGGTGCACTCTTCGGTCCAACGAGTTAGGATTGTATCAATCCCTCGCTCCTTGATCATACCGTCTTGCCCTGAAAGGCAAGATTGTTCTCCGAGCTTAGCAACATATCGGTGGTTCGTGATTTTCCGAATATCTTCTCGGAAGTATCACCAGGTTGTCACTTGACCGCTATGTTGGAGCTCGGTGATCAAATGGTTCTCCAATAACCGCTCTTCTCCAAGAATCTGTGTTGGATACCCCTGAGCTATTTGGTTAAGCTAAACAACAACTTGGAGAGTTGGAAGATAAAAACTTGTCTAACTTAGTTCATTTCCAAAGGGATATCTTGTGTTGTGTGTTGTAGAAAGATGATTTCTTCATCGATTGGTCCTCGTGATCAATTAATGGACCTATCATCTTAACCAAACTTTGATTTGAGTATGGGCTATCATCAAATCAAATCAGAACCAACGATGTTCGTAATGTTGTCCTTACTCGTGGTTGATTCCTCGAGCATACACCATTACATCTTTTGGTCTGACCAATGCTATCACCGTGTTCACTTAATTGTGGAATTCCATCTATATGGAAGCCTAGATGGTTTGTTGTTGAGCCCATCGACAACATCCTTATCTCCTCCATGATTTGGTTCAACATCTAAGTTAGCGTTGGAAACTTTTGAAGGCATCTTCCTCGTGTTAGCTCATGAAGTTTATGTTTTGATGGAAGAAGTGACTTCCTCTAGTTCACGTGCATATGATGCAAGTTGCCGCCGTGAACTTGAGAAAGTTTGTTTCGCTTCCTCTGGAATCATCCCAAGTCAGTCATGCATATGTGCGAAGTATATCGTGGTTTGGAGACTTGCAACCTTCATTCTATATGTATCCCTAGCACACCAAGCCACTGATTGATTTGTTCAAGGAGAAGGAGTTCCTTCATAAGAGCTAATCCGGACTTATGCAAAGACTTCGACATCCTCCGTTGATGGTTCCCAACCAGAACTCGGTAGTGTTTTATTCTAAGACTACCATGTGGTCATGCTTGTCTGGGACAACGTGTTCACATGTTTGTAGCAGAACCAGCTCATGTTTTGGAGCTTGCTATCGTAGTTCATCCCCTGAGAATCTCGCAACGTCATCTCGTCGATTTGTGTTGCAAACCTTAATTTTCTTTCTAGACTTGATGAGTCTGGAATATACTGAAACCAACTAGATCTGAATCTCAGGCAGATATGATGGTTGGAACATTTCCCAAGAATTATAATATTGCCCTCTCGATAACCGGTAAAGTGGATGTCGTGGCCAACACATCCAGCCGGAAGGCCTATTATTGTAGTATCTTGATTGAGGAAGTTGGCCACCTCCCCATAAGGATTTCTTAGGATTTATTCCACTAGTTATTCCCTATGGATTCCTGCGCACCCGAAGTCCGACCTACTACTTGATGTTCAGATACCAAACCACATCTAATGGGTTACGCTAGAACATCAAGGAGAACATTAGAAGCGGAGTGCTAAATGTCTCTCGGTCGATCATCCAGATTTTGCTCCCTTGGCTTCGCTAAGGTGAAATCTGAGAAAGTGTTGTCCTCCTTTGCACCTGCATCCTCCATCACCGTTCATCATGGTAGTATGTTGTGTTGCCAGGATCCTCGGCACGGATGTTGGTAAAACCTTGATGAATATGGAAATGCTCAAGTTCTGGAGAGCATACTCAGACACTAGGTTATATCCCCGGTATCAACGGGAATGTGCCTTCCGCTTGCCGAGTTGCTCCATAACCATAGTTTCCTTTCCGATCTGAGTATGCCATTTCTCTGAACTCCTTCTAGCCGAGTGTCGTTCTCGACTCCCGACGATTTGTGATTGCCTTAGGCTGGCATAAAGAGTTTCAATGATCTTGTATCAAAAGTAATTCTTTTTGCCACTTAAGGGAATATTTCTACGAGTCACCTTCCCCAAGGTGCCCCGTTATGGAATCGTGGCAATTATCTCCTCGCTACTTTGAAACCATGCACCGTCTTATTCACGTGGAATTGTGTTTATCAACTTGAATCTTCGTTCTCTGTTTCACTTCATCCCTCTCTCGATGTATGTGTTGAGTCTCAGCTCAAGAGATACTCAACGTCGCATTCCGTGAGTTGATCGTGAGTTGCTCGATCTTTAAGGAGGTCGATTTCTATAGAGTTTCCCTTGTCGTCATCGTGTCGGATGAAGATCTCGAAAGCAAAGACGTCAACGTTAATTGAAGCAACGGATCAACGTCTTCGCGAAGAGCAATTGGGTCATGAAGATCGTGTTAGCTTGGTGTCCCCTCTGTCTTCTTACCTCACGTCTTGAATCTCGGGACGAGATTCTTGTTTAGTGGGGGTGAGCTGTCACAGCCCCAGATCAGCCCTTGTTTGACTTTTGCTTGTTCCTCATGTCATCATGTTTAATTTTCAAAGAAACTTGAAATGGGGATGTTGAAACCCTAGCACCAAATGCATTCAACTAGGTTCAAGTAAAAAATATTTTCAATGAACCCAAATGCCCTTTAGAAAAGTTCATGATTTTTGTTAAAGGTGAAAACCCCTGCCAAAAATGATGCACCTATTTCTAGGCCATCCTGGATTTTGAATTAAATCTTATTGTATTTGACTTTTGGGCATTTAAATGCTATAAATAATTTAAATGTTCAAATAATGTTGGAACTATTTTTGGGCCACTGAAATAATTCAGCAAGTGTCCACGAATATTTTCAGGATTTTAGGAAATGCCTTGGTATTTTTCCTAAGCTCAAAACAGAGGCAAATAATTAGAAAACAAAAACAAATTAGAAAACAGAAGAGGGAGAGAAAGTTACCTGGACCTACCTACTGTGCAGCCCACCTGGCCGGCCCAGCTGGCGGCCCAGCCCACCAGGCGCTCTCCTGTCGCCTTCCTCCTCGCGCCAGTAGGCGAGGGCGCGTGCCCGACGCGCGCAGCTACACGCCGCGGCCACCTCCTCCCTCCCTGCCTGCCTGGCTCCGCCTCGACGCGTCTGGACGATGCCACGCGACCCCCAGAGCCGTCCGGCTCTCTCTCTCTCTCCCCCGAACGCTCTCCCCCTCCTCTGTTCTTCCCGCCCGAACGCCTCCGTCGCCGCCGCTCGCCACCACCGCGGACACCGCCATCCCGGCGACGCCCTGAGATGCCCAAGAGCTCCGCCTAGTATCCCTCTTCCTCCTCGTCGAGCTGTGCAACGCCGGACGCCCCCGAGTGCCTCCACGTCGTCGTCTTCAACCTCCCAACGCCGGAGATCCCTCTCGCCGCCCCGCTCGCTCCGGTGCTTCCCCGAGCACGCCGAGGCCACCTCTGCACTCACTGTGAGCTCCGGTCCTTTTCCCCCACCACTCGTCGATTTCACCCTGTAGCTGCCGTCCTCATGAGCTCCGAAGCTCGCCGCCGTCAGGCCACATCGCCGCCGCGGCCAGAGCTAGCTATGACCGCAACCAAGCACTGCAACATGCTCAGCACGCCGTCAGGAGCCTGGAACACTCAACCGTTGCTCCTGCCGTGCACTGCAGCGTCGTTTCGTCGGTCCCGTAGCCCGGCCGCCGCTAACCTCAACGCCGGCGCTACTTCCGGCCACCCCACGGCCTCCCGCGTGTTCCATTGGATGGGCGCGAGCGCTAGCTACCCATAGCACCCATCCGCGCGTCGAATGGATGCCGGAGCCGCGATTCCGGCGTGCCTCCGCCGTGGCCAGAGGTCACCGGCGGCTAAGCGCCGGCCTAACCCGATTAGGCTAGTGCTAATGATGCCCTGTGCAATTGACATGCGGGCCCCACTGTATAATTAACCAGCTAACAAAAATAGATTAAATTAATCTAAGTCCAGTGGCCCACGTGTCAGTTTGACTACGCTGACGTGGCCGTTGACCTGGCCCCACTGGTCAGCCTTGTTCCTGCCCTGTCACACTGACGTGTGGACCCCACTGGTCAGGTTTGACCTGACCGGGTTAGTTGACCTGCTGACGTCACACTGACGTCAGGCTGACGCAGTAAAGCATTATCTGGATTTAAGTTTATTCAGAAATTCCAGAAAATAGTATAAACTTCTAAAAATCATATAAAATCAACCGTAGCTCAGAATGAAATAATTATATATTAAAAATTATCAGAAAAATGCAATCTATCCATCTGTATCATTTTCATGCATGTCAAACTAAGTTATACCTGCTGTATAGGTGAAAACATGATAATGCACTATTTGAATTCATAGTTCGAATTTGAATTTGAACCTTGAGTTCAAATCAACCCAAACCTTTCTGTTGCTAGTTGCGTTAGGCCAAATCACGTCATATTGCCATGTCATGATCATGCATCATATTGTGCATTGCATTGATTGTGTTCTTCTTGTTTGCCGGTGATTGTCCCCTCTCGATAGCCGTGATTCCGACGATGATCGATGACACCGATGAAGAACTATAATATCTTCAGAAGTGCCAGGCAAGCAAAACCCCCTTGTTCATTCCGATACAATCCCATTCTCTCGCTCCTGCTCTCTTCTACTGCATTAGGACAACATCGATTCAACTGTTACATGTTGCGGTAGTTGAACCCCTTTTCCTCTGCATGACCTGTCATTGCCACAGTAAATAGATGAAACCCACTAGCATGAGTAGGAGTTGTTTGAGCCCTGATGTGCCTACTCATTCATGCTTGTTTGTCATGCCTGCTACTGCTTAGAGTTGAGTCGGGTCTGATTCATCGGGGATGAATTGGAATGGTGATGAACATGTCCTACTGTGTGTGAGCTAAGTGTGTGAACACGATTTGGTAAAGGTAGCGGTGAGAGGCCATGTAGGAGTACATGGTGGGTTGTCTCATTGAAGCCGTCCTCAGGAACTGAGTTCTGTGTTTGTGATCCATGATACAGTTACTACCACGCATTGGGCCCGAAACCAATGGACCCTCTCGGCTTCTTAATCACCCTTGTCCTCTGTCCAGGAGTTGCAAGTAGTTTCTGGTGTTTGTAGTATGCTGGAGGCCGTGGACAGCGCTGACCGAGGGGTGGGCTGTGATGCGGTAGGCACGTGGCACGGTGTACCGGGCGCCCGTTTGGTGTCTCGGGAACCCTGCACACATCGTTCGGGGCCGTATGTGGAAACCTCGGCCGGACTCCCTGCGGATGGAACCTGAATAGGCGATAAACCTGGACTAGAGACTTGAGTGTTTAGGTAGGCTGTGGCCGACACCCTCGCTGGGCTTCCGCTTGAAGGTTGCCGAGGTACACGACGTGTACATGGTGGTAAGTGGCGAGAGCGTGTGTGACGAAGTACACCCCTGCAGGGTTAATATGATCTATTCGAATAGCCGTGTCCGCGGTAAAGGACTTCTGGGTTGCCTATAACAGTTCATAGACAAGTGAAAGTGGATACTCTAAAATGCGCAAGATAAGCGTGAGTGCTATGGATGGCGTTCTCGTAGGGAGACGGGAGCGGATCCATAGTGGTGTATTGATATGGTGAATATGTGGACTCGTGTGCGCCACCTCAAAAGAGTTGCTTGCAGTCGTAGTTCAGGATAGCCACCGAGTCAAAGCTGGCTTGCTGCAGTTAAACTCCACCACCCCCTTTGTTGATACCGATGCATATGTAGATAGTTCTGATGTAAGTCTTGCTGGGTACATTTGTACTCACGTTTGCTTATTTTATGTTTTGCAGAGAGACGTCAGTCTCGCTAGTAGTTCCGTGTGGACTTCGACGTTTAGCTTGTTACCTCAGCTACGATCTTGTGCCCTCGGCAGGATCTAGTAAATAGTCAGGCTTCTCAGCCTTTTTCATTTGTAGATGTCTGTACTCAGACATGTTAAGCTTCCGCATGTGCTTTGACTTGTATGCTCTGAATGTTGGGTCATGAGACCCATGTTTGTAATATCTGGCTCTTCGGAGCCTAATGAATAAATACTCTGAGTCGTAGAGTCTTGTTGTGATGCCATGTTGTATTTGCACATATCGAGCATATTGTGTGTATGATTGAAATGCTTGGTATGTGTGGGATCCGACAACCTAGTTGTTTATCCTTGGTAGCCTCTCTTATGGGGAAATGTAGTCTTGTGCTCCATGAGCCATAGTAGTCCGCTACAGCCCGGTTCACCGGAGTCCTGCTAGCCCAGCACTACTGCTCCGGAACACTTGACTGGCCGGCATGTGATTCACTTCGTTCCTGTGTCTGTCCCTTCGGGGAAATGTCACGCGGTGACATCCGGAGTCCTGCCTAGCCTGCTACAGCCCGGGTTCCCGGAGTCCTGTTAGCCCAGTGCTACAGCCCGGATTCGCACGCTGCTGACCGACACGTTCGATGTTGATTCATGTATGCCTGTCCCCATACGTTAGTGCCGCTTTGGGTTCACGACTAGCCATGTCGGCCCGGGTTCTCTGTCATATGGATGCTAGCGACATTGTCATATACGTGAGCCAAAAGGCGCAAACGGTCCCGGGCCATGGTAAGGCGACACCCGTGGGAGTACCGTGCGTGAGGCCGCAAAGTGATATGAGGTGTTACAGGCTAGATCGGTGTGACTTGGAATCGGGGTCCCGACAGCGTTGGTATCAGAGCCTGACTGCCTGTAGGATTACCAAGCCAAACTGGTCGAAGTTGAGTCTAGAAATGCTTTAGTTATATAAGGGAATTGATTGTGGGAAGGGAACGTAAGGCTCTTTTTACTCCTTTACCTTATGCCCTTCTGATCTGAGTCACCCTCTTCTCTTCTACGGGGATTAAGAACTAGGCTTCTCATCTTTCTATCAGGATCACGTGTTACTAATCCGTAGACTCGTAGGATTGATGGTTTCAAGCCTCAGTTCAGTTCCTACTACTTCCGTGTGTTGCTAGTTGATCTCGGAACATTGATATTGTGATGTTAAGTGGTTATGCCACCATTTTTGTAGGATGTCTCAAATCCTTTGAGCATTTACAGCCGTTATGCTCTCCGAGTCATCCCAGGTTTCTAAATAATCTGATGCATTTGCAAATCCCTTCTTTCCGTTCTCGATGTTCCTTTGGGCCAGATTAACCACACTAATCGTTGAGTTGAGGTACTCTGTTGCCTTGACATATATGTTGGAGTTATTATTATGACCCTAGGTGTCTTAGAGGACCACTTAGTAATCTAGCAATGCTTGCATCCCCAGTGTGATGATTCTGGCCATTATTCTCGAAAGCATCCCGTGATGCCATTTAGTTAGTAGGCATTCTATTCCTGGGTTTAAACCCGAGATTCACTCCACTCACCTCCTGTTGATAGTATTTGCTAGCTCCCTTAAGATATTAGTAACCTTTGCGATAGTCCTCGAGGTCCGTGGTATTTCCTTCTTCCAAATACCATGAACCATTCTTGGCAGGAGTTCTTTTGAACCAAAAGGTCACGACCAGAGTGCTCTTAATGAGTTCTCCATTCTACATTGTGAATCTGCCAGTTCTACCTTTCTCCATGGGTTATCCGGAAGAAATGTTGAGCTTCGCCCGACATACTAATCTATGCATCCACAACTCAGAAAAACATATGTTCCTTTGAGTTGTCCCTCTTTAGTTATTTTCTGGCCCTCGTCTATCAATTGATAGTCAGGAGTAATTGTGCATTTGTGTTATCGATGCCTATTATTCTTGTGGTCTGTCAAGCCATTCTAATCCGGAATGACTAGGAGAAACAAACTCCAGTACCTCGTCCATCTCTGGGATTGGGTCAAAGTAGTTGTATTCCGCAGATCAAATGCCTAACCAGCTTTTGTTCTGTTCTACCTTCGGAGTATTACCCCTTTATGTCGAGAATTGTATGAGAATTGCACCATCTCTCACGAATTCTTAACGCAGTGATACTTCTCGCCATCATTGCTTCATTCCTCAGTTCCGTGTCGTCACGGCCGGAATGCCGACAGGTGAACTATGATGTGTGAAATCTATACTCCTAGCAACTCCGTTGCTTGGTAGTTAAAGGACAATAATTTCATCCTTAGCGTGTTGGTTACTGAATCACATCCTAAGGTTGATCGTGCTACCCAGTCCTTATTCCCGGTGCACTTTTCGATCAATGAGTTAGGATAGTGTCAGTCCTTGCTTATTCAGTCATATCGTCTTGCTCTAAAAGCAAGATCGTTCTCGAGCTTAGTAACATATCGGTGGTTCGTGATGTTCCGAATATCTTCTTGGAAGTGTCACCAGGTTGCCACCTGACCGCTATGTTTGAGTTCGTGATCAAGTGGGTCTCTTGTAAACCACCCCTTCTCCAAGAATCCGTGTTGGATACCCTTAGCTAGTTGGTCAAGCTAAACAACAACTTGGAGAGTTGGAAGATAAAAGCTCGTCTAACTTAGTTCATGTTAAGGGATATATTTGCGTGTGTTGAAGATAGATGATATCTTCATCGATTGGTCCCTGTGATCAGTTGTTGGACCTATTGTCGTATCAAGACTTTGATTTGAGTATGGGCTATCATCAAATCAAATCAGGACCAACGATGTTCATAATGTTGTCTTACTCGTGGTTGATCCCTCGAGCATACACCATTATATCTTTTGGGTCTGACCAATGCTATCACTTGTTCACATAATTATGGAATTCCATCTCCATGGAAACCTGGATGAATTGTTGTTGAGCCCATCAGCAACACTGCTACCTTCTCCATGACTCGTGTTGAACATCCAGCTAGTATTGGAAACTTTATAAGCATTATCTTCATGTTCCGTTCATGAAGCATATGTTGGATGAAAGAAGTGACTTACTCTAATTCATGTGCATTAGATGCAAGTTGCCGCCGTGAATTCGAGAAAGTTGTTTTGCTTCCTCTGGAATCATCCCAAGTCAGTCATGCATATGTGCGAAGTATACCGTGGTTTGGAGACTTGCAACCTTCATTCTATATGTATCCCTAGCACACCAAGCCACTAACTGACTTGTTCAAGGAGAAGGAGTTCCTTCATAAGAGCTAATCCGGACTTATGAAAGAACTTCGATATCCTCGTTGATGGTTCCCAACCAGAACTCGGTAGTGTTTCATTGTAAGACTACCATGTGGGCATGCTTGTCTGGGACAACGTGTTCACATGTTTGCAGCAGAACCAGCTCATGTTTTGGAGCTTACTACCGTAGTCCATCCCCTGAGAATCTTGCAACGTCTTCTCGTCGATTTGTGTTGCAAACCTTAATTTTCTTTCTAGACTTGATGAGTCTGGAATATACTGAAGCCAACTAGATCTGAATCTCAGGCAGATATGATGGTTGGAACATTTCCCAAGAATTATAATATTGCCCTCTCGATAACCGGTAAAGTGGATGTCGTGGCCAACACATCCAGCCGGAAGGCCTATTATTGTAGTATCTTGATTGAGGAAGTTGGCCACCTCCCCATAAGGATTTCTTAGGATTTATTCCACTAGTTATTCCCTATGGATCCCTGCGCACCTGAAGTCCGACCTACTACTTGATGTTCGAGATACCAAACCACATCTAATGGGTTACGCTAGAACATCAAGGAGAACATTAGAAGCGGAGTGCTAAATGTCTCTCGGTCGATCATCCAGATTCTGCTCCCTTGGCTTCGCTAAGGTGAAATCTGAGAAAGTGTTGTCCTCCTTTGCACCTGCATCCTCCATCACCGTTCATCATGGTAGTATGTTGTGTTGCCAGGATCCTCGGCACGGATGTTGGTAAAACCTTGATGAATATGGAAATGCTCAAGTTCTGGAGAGCATACTCAGACACTAGGTTATATCCCCGGTATCAACGGGAATGTGCCTTCCGCTTGCCGAGTTGCTCCATAACCATAGTTTCCTTTCCGATCTGAGTATGCCATTTCTCTGAACTCCTTCAAATGATCGTTTGCGATTTTCCTTGGGCTGGTATAAAGAGTTTCAATGATCTATGTATCAAAAGTAATTCTTTTTGCCACTTAAGGGAATAGTTCTACGAGTCACCTTCCCCAAGGTGCCCCGTTATGGAATCGTGGCAATTATCTCCTCGCTACTTTGAAACCATGCACCGTCTTATTCAGCGTGGAATTGTGTTTATCAACTTGAATCTTCGTTCTCTGTTTCACTTCATCCCTCTCTCGATGTATGTGTTGAGTCTCAGCTCAAGAGATACTCAACGTCGCATTCCGTGAGTTGATCGTGAGTTGCTCGATCTTTAAGGAGATCGATTTCTATAGAGTTTCCCTTGTCGTCATCGTGTCGGATGAAGATCTCGAAAGCAAAGACGTCAACGTTAATTGAAGCAACGGATCAACGTCTTCGCGAAGAGCAATTGGGTCATGAAGATCGTGTTAGCTTGGTGTCCCCTCTGTCTTCTTACCTCACGTCTTGAATCTCGGGACGAGATTCTTGTTTAGTGGGGGTGAGCTGTCACAGCCCCAGATCAGCCCTTGTTTGACTTTTGCTTGTTCCTCATGTCATCATGTTTAATTTTCAAAGAAACTTGAAATGGGGATGTTGAAACCCTAGCACCAAATGCATTCAACTAGGTTCAAGTAAAAAATATTTTCAATGAACCCAAATGCCCTTTAGAAAAGTTCATGATTTTTGTTAAAGGTGAAAACCCCTGCCAAAAATGATGCACCTATTTCTAGGCCATCCTGGATTTTGAATTAAATCTTATTGTATTTGACTTTTGGGCATTTAAATGCTATAAATAATTTAAATGTTCAAATAATGTTGGAACTATTTTTGGGCCACTGAAATAATTCAGCAAGTGTCCATGAATATTTTCAGGATTTTAGGAAATGCCTTGGTATTTTTCCTAAGCTCAAAACAGAGGCAAATAATTAGAAAACAAAAACAAATTAGAAAACAGAAGAGGGAGAGAAAGTTACCTGGACCTACCTACTGTGCAGCCCACCTGGCCGGCCCAGCTGGCGGCCCAGCCCACCAGGCGCTCTCCTGTCGCCTTCCTCCTCGCGCCAGTAGGCGAGGGCGCGTGCCCGACGCGCGCAGCTACACGCCGCGGCCACCTCCTCCCTCCCTGCCTGCCTGGCTCCGCCTCGACGCATCTGGACGATGCCACGCGACCCCCAGAGCCGTCCGGCTCTCTCTCTCTCCCCCGAACGCTCTCCCCCTCCTCTGTTCTTCCCGCCCCGAACGCCTCCGTCGCCGCCGCTCGCCACCACCGCGGACACCGCCATCCCGGCGACGCCCTGAGATGCCCAAGAGCTCCGCCTAGTATCCCTCTTCCTCCTCGTCGATCTGTGCAACGCCGGACGCCCCCGAGTGCCTCCACGTCGTCGTCTTCAACCTCCCAACGCCGGAGATCCCTCTCGCCGCCCCGCTCGCTCCGGTGCTTCCCCGAGCACGCCGAGGCCACCTCTGCACTCACTGTGAGGCTCCGGTCCTTTTCCCCCTAACCACCTCGTCGATTTCACCCTGTAGCTGCCGTCCTCATGAGCTCCGAAGCTCGCCGCCGTCAGGCCACATCGCCGCCGCGGCCACAGCTAGCTATGACCGCAACCAAGCACTGCAACATGCTCAGCACGCCGTCAGGAGCCTGGAACACTCAACCGTTGCTCCTGCCGTGCACTGCAGCGTCGTTTCGTCGGTCCCGTAGCCCCGGCCGCCGCTAACCTCAACGCCGGCGCTACTTCCGGCCACCCCACGGCCTCCCGCGTGTTCCATTGGATGGGCGCGAGCGCTAGCTACCCATAGCACCCATCCGCGCGTCGAATGGATGCCGGAGCCGCGATTCCGGCGTGCCTCCGCCGTGGCCAGAGGTCACCGGCGGCTAAGCGCCGGCCTAACCCCGATTAGGCTAGTGCTAATGATGCCCTGTGCAATTGACATGCGGGCCCCACTGTATAATTAACCAGCTAACAAAAATAGATTAAATTAATCTAAGTCCAGTGGCCCCACGTGTCAGTTTGACTACGCTGACGTGGCCGTTGACCTGGCCCCACTGGTCAGCCACTGTTCCTGCCCTGTCACACTGACGTGTGGACCCCACTGGTCAGGTTTGACCTGACCGGGTTAGTTGACCTGCTGACGTCACACTGACGTCAGGCTGACGCAGTAAAGCATTATCTGGATTTAAGTTTATTCAGGAAATTCCAGAAAATAGTATAAACTTCTAAAAATCATATAAAATCAACCGTAGCTCAGAATGAAATAATTATATATGAAAAATTATCAGAAAAATGCAATCTATCCATCTGTATCATTTTCATGCATGTCAAACTAAGTTATACCTGCTGTATAGGTGAAAACATGATAATGCACTATTTGAATTCATAGTTTGAATTTGAATTTGAACCTTGAGTTCAAATCAACCCAAACCTTTCTGTTGCTAGTTGCATTAGGCCAAATCACGTCATATTGCCATGTCATGATCATGCATCATATTGTGCATTGCATTGATTGTGTTCTTCTCTGTTTGCCGGTGATTGTCCCCTCTCGATAGCCGTGATTCCGACGACGTGATCGATGACACCGATGAAGAACTATAATATCTTCAGAAGTGCCAGGCAAGCAAAACCCCCTTGTTCATTCCGATACAATCCCATTCTCTCGCTCCTGCTCTCTTCTACTGCATTAGGACAACACGATTCAACTGTTACATGCTGCGGTAGTTGAACCCCTTTTCCTCTGCATGACCTGTCATTGCCACAGTAAATAGATGAAACCCACTAGCATGAGTAGGAGTTGTTTGAGCCCTGATGTGCCTACTCATTCATGCTTGTTTGTCATGCCTGCTACTGCTTAGAGTTGAGTCGGGTCTGATTCATCGGGGATGAATTGGAATGGTGATGAACATGTCCTACTGTGTGTGAGCTAAGTGTGTGAACACGATTTGGTAAAGGTAGCGGTGAGAGGCCATGTAGGAGTACATGGTGGGTTGTCTCATTGAAGCCGTCCTCAGGAACTGAGTTCTGTGTTTGTGATCCATGATACAGTTACTACCACGCATTGGGCCCGAAACCAATGGACCCTCTCGGCTTCTTAATCACCCTTGTCCTCTGTCCAGGAGTTGCAAGTAGTTTCTGGTGTTTGTAGTATGCTGGAGGCCGTGGACAGCGCTGACCGAGGGGTGGGCTGTGATGCGGTAGGCACGTGGCACGGTGTACCGGGCGCCCGTTTGGTGTCTCGGGAACCCTGCACACATCGTTCGGGGCCGTATGTGGAAACCTCGGCCGGACTCCCTGCGGATGGAACCTGAATAGGCGATAAACCTGGACTAGAGACTTGAGTGTTTAGGTAGGCTGTGGCCGACTCCCTCGCCAGGCTTCCGCTTGAAGGTTGCCGAGGTACACGACGTGTACATGGTGGTAAGTGGCGAGAGCGTGTGTGACGAAGTACACCCCTGCAGGGTTAACATCATCTATTCGAATAGCCGTGTCCGCGGAAATGGACTTCTGGGTTGCCTATAACAGTTCATAGACAAGTGAAAGTGGATACTCTAAAATGCGCAAGATAAGCGTGAGTGCTATGGATGGCGTTCTCGTAGGGAGACGGGAGCGGATCCATAGTGGAGTATTGATATGGTGAATATGTGGACTCGTGTGCGCCACCTCAAAAGAGTTGCTTGCAGTCGTAGTTAGGATAGCCACCGAGTCAAAGCTGGCTTGCTGCAGTTAAACTCCACCACCCCCTTTGTTGATACCGATGCATATGTAGCTAGTTCTGATGTAAGTCTTGCTGGGTACATTTGTACTCACGTTTGCCTTATTTTATGTTTTGCAGAGAGACGTCAGTCTCGCTAGTAGTTCCGTGTGGACTTCGACGTTTAGCTTGATACCTCAGCTACGATCTTGTGCCCTCGGCAGGATCTAGTAAATAGTCAGGCTTCTCAGCCTTTTTCATTTGTAGATGTCTGTACTCAGACATGTTAAGCTTCCGCATGTGCTTTGACTTGTATGCTCTGAATGTTGGGTCATGAGACCCATGTTTGTAATATCTGGCTCTTCGGAGCCTAATGAATAAATACTCTGAGTCGTAGAGTCTTGTTGTGATGCCATGTTGTATTTGCACATATCGAGCATATTGTGTGTATGATTGAAATGCTTGGTATGTGTGGGATCCGACAACCTAGTTGTTTATCCTTGGTAGCCTCTCTTATGGGGAAATGTAGTCTAGTGCTCCATGAGCCATAGTAGTCCGCTACAGCCCGGTTCACCGGAGTCCTGCTAGCCCAGCACTACTGCTCCGGAACACTTGACTGGCCGGCATGTGTTTCATATCGTTCCTGTGTCTGTCCCTTCGGGGAAATGTCACGCGGTGACATCCGGAGTCCTGCCTAGCCTGCTACAGCCCGGGTTCCCGGAGTCCTGTTAGCCCAGTGCTACAGCCCGGATTCGCACGCTGCTGACCGACACGTTCGATGTTGATTCATGTATGCCTGTCCCCATACGTTAGTGCCGCTTTGGGTTCACGACTAGCCATGTCGGCCCGGGTTCTCTGTCATATGGATGCTAGCGACATTGTCATATACGTGAGCCAAAAGGCGCAAACGGTCCCGGGCCATGGTAAGGCGACACCCGTGGGAATACCGTGCGTGAGGCCGCAAAGTGATATGAGGTGTTACAGGCTAGATCGGTGTGATTTGGAATCGGGGTCCCGACAGCGTTGGTATCAGAGCCTGACTGCCTGTAGGTTTACCAAGCCAAACTGGTCGAAGTTGAGTCTAGAAATGCTTTAGTTATATAAGGGAATTGATTGTGGAAGGGAACGTAAGGCTCTTTTTACTCCTTTACCTTATGCCCTTCTGATCTGAGTCACCCTCTTCTCTTGTACGGGGATTAAGAACTAGGCTTCTCATCTTTCTATCAGGATCACGTGTTACTAATCCGTAGACTCGTAGGATTGATGGTCTCAAGCCTCAGTTCGGGTTCCTACTACTTCCATGTGTTCTTAGTTGATCTCAGAACATTGATATTGTAATGTTAAGTGGTTATGCCACCATTTTTTGTAGGATGTCTCAAATCCTTTGAGCATTTACAGCCGTTATGCTCTCCGAGTCATCCCAGGTTTCTAAATAATCTGATGCATTTGCAAATCCCTTCTTTCCGTTCTCGATATTCCTTTGGGCCAGATTAACCACACTAATCGTTGAGTTGAGGTACTCTGTTGCCTTGACATATATGTTGGAGTTATTATTATGACCCTAGGTGTCTTAGAGAACCACTTAGTAATCTAGCAATGCTTGCATCCCCAGTGTGATGATTCTGGCCATTATTCTCGAAAGCATCCCGTGATGCCATTTAGTTAGTAGGCATTCTATTCCTGGGTTTAAACCCACATTTATTAGAACACAGAATCATTGGGCCTTTTTAATGGGCTTCAGTTATACTAGTACTATACAGTGAGCCCGACCCGACCGACCGAGCCCGGGATTCGCGGCCACGCAGCCTCACTTGGCTAGGGTTCATGGATTTCGTAGCGGCTGCGTTTCCTCCTTCACTCTCTCTATAAAACAGCTTCGCGTCCGGCGGCCACTCCGCTCTCACCCCCCACCACCACCACTTCACCACCCGGAGCCCAGCGAGAGGAGAGGAGAGGAGAGGAGAGGAGAGGAGAGCGAGAAGGGACGAGGACAAGATGCAGATCTTCGTGAAGACGCTCACCGGGAAGACCATCACGCTGGAGGTGGAGGCCTCCGACGCCGTCGACAACCTCAAGGCCAAGATCCACGACAAGGAAGGTACGCTCCTTCCTTCGCCTTCGCCCAATACCGCCTCCATGACTCCGTCTACTCGAACTCGACCGATTCTCCCCGCCCCGCCCAGTCGCGCGCCTTCACCAGGGTTCTTGAATCCGTGTGTCGTCTTTCCTTGCTCAAGTCGCTGTCTCTTCTTGCTTGATTTTACCACATGCACATCTTTAATCTGGTCATGGTGTGTGATCGAGTGCCCGTAGCATCATCCATGCCGATTTGTTTGGTAATCTTGCCCCGAAACAGAGCAGATCGACCTGCGTCTGCGTGACAGCAATTTTTTGGGCTAGAAATTCTATGCCTTTTCGATCGTGCTTAATCATCCGAGGGTTCATAATTAATATTGGTTGGATCGGCTTGTTTGTCTTGTGATTTGACCTTGCGGTAATTTGCCCTCTTTTTCTAGGGAATGTATCTGGATCTGCGCAGATGCTCTGTTTTCGCATCGACCTTGCTCGATTTACACTTCAATTTTGTCATCTGCTTGATCTAAACTAACTGCCGACGCTGTGTTGGTTTCAATAATCGCAGGTATCCAGCCGGACCAGCAGCGTCTCATCTACGTGGGGAAGCAGCTTGACGATGGACGCACCCTGGCCGACTACAACATCCAGAAGGAGTCCACGCTTCACCTCGTGCTGCGCCTCGTCGGCGGTGGCAAGGGCTCGTGCTATCCAGCGAAGATGGAGCCTAACCTGCTCGCCCTCGCGCTCAAGTACAGCCAGCACAAGCTTATCTGCCGCAAGTATGTACTACTCGGACTATTTCCTTCACTATACACTGACTTGCCGCTGTTACCTGGATGCCTATCAATGAGGATCATCATATCTCCGTGATTAATTTGGATCGAGGAACTAGCTTGTTGCCATACTTTTAATCAACTACTTTCTCTAGTTGAGCTGTATAGATGGAGTATTTTCTTCCATTACACATCGATATATGCTGCTGTTGCAAAGCTTTGTGAATTGTGATGTTTCTGTTGTGGTCTGTTTGATGGGGATTGATGCAAATGTGGATCATATCTCTGTGTGGTTTGGATACATGGAACTAGTTTATTAGCATGATTTTCATCAAGTACTAGTTGAGGTGTAGATGGACGACTACTTTCACGATTCATCGAAATGCAGTTGTTTACATGTTTGTATCTGGATGTCTATGCATGACAGAAGTTAATGAAATATGATGTTTTTGTTGCATGTGGTCTGTTCGATGGGGGTGGACGCATATGTAGATCATATCTCTGTGTGGTTTGGATCCGGGGAACTAGCTTACTAGCATACTTTTAATCAAGTACTAGTTGGATGATTTCTTTCACTGTACATCAATATGCTGTTGTTGTTTACATACATGTTTGTATCTGGATGTCTAGGCATGATAGAAGATGGTAAGATTGCGGTGTTTGTTGTGTGGTCTTACGATGGGGATCGATGCATATGTAAAGCATACTTTTCATCAAGTATTAGTTGATGCTTTACTCTATTTGCCTTCTCAGGAAGTACTAGTCATTCACAAGAGTATATGATATCCTAACTTGTCCATGATTTTGCGTTGCAGGTGCTATGCACGCCTGCCCCTCAGGTCTGCCAACTGCCGCAAGAAGAAGTGCGGCCACAGCAATGACATCAGGCCCAAGGAGAAACTGCGCTACCACGACTGAAGCGTTGGAAACATAACTAAGTGACATGTGATAGCTGAATCAACTGGGAGTTCAAAGTTTGGTTCGAGTCTTAGTTTCTTGGATATGAAGTTTGATCCTAGTTAAATGTTGCTTCTGGAACCTAGAACCCTGAAATATGCTAGCTGGTTGCCCTTTTATAAGTTTCTGTCATGGTATTGTGCAATTTTATCTTGCATGAATGGTGTAATCAAGTATCTGAGGTCTACTAGCTTGAATGATATGATGAAGTCAAGTAGTTTTTTTTTCGGAAAGGGGATATGATGAAGTCAAGTAGTGTCCTTGCTTCCTGAATTTTTGTCCTGTACTATGGGTTTGACCAAGTTTCTCACGGCAGCATTTGCTCCCAGTTATACTTGAAAACACAAGCTTTGGTCGTCCAAATGAAAACATGCAATGCTGAAACATAGTACCCATTTTGTTAGGAAACCAAATGCCATCTGCATGCAGAACAGAGTTGCAGCTCTGAAATCACATTACCTTATCACCTTTCACGGCAGCAGCAAATATCAATCAGATCATACAGTAGCTTTATAGATTGTGGCACCTGATTCAGAGGTCCATCGTTGTAGTAGGGAGATGGATTTCTGTACGTGCTGCCGCTTCAGCATCGCCTGATTCAGTTGTCCGGAGCCGTTCATCATTGTAGCATAAACAGCAAAGCTGTCAATTCTGTCTCTAGAACTGCAAGGACCATGTCAAGGCATCCTATAACCACTTCTGTTGTACGTGAAACAAGGTCAGTGTTGGTACAAGTCCACATGTAGCACCAGCCAGTGCTTACAAATTTGATAGGTCAGTGTTGGTACAAGTCGACATGTTGAATCAAACATTGAACTCTCAAAAAAGTTTCTGTATAATCCACCCATCATGCAGAGTGCCAAGAAGCAGTGTCTCCTCACATTCGCTTCAACACCATTGCAACCCCTCGAGCACTTCCGACTCACCAATCACCAGTAGCACTTTTGGGTAGTACCAGCTCTAGTGAGCCCTGTATTTTGAGTTTGGTCTAGAGTTAAAGAAGTTGTCATCGGGACTTCGGGAGGGTGGGAGATGGCCGCAAGATCCAAATCTAGAGAGACAACAAGGTCACAAGGCAAAAGAATTCATCAAAAACTCAAGACTGAGATGGATTAACCAGCTAATTATACCAGACAGGAATGAATAGAATGGAGGCATCATTCACCAGATCTCCTCTCCTTTTGATGCGGTAAACTGCCAAATAGGCCGCTGGAGGATTGCATAGCATGGCAACATGAGAATCTGCTCACTTCTCTGTCAAAAAGTGCCTACAGACTAGCTACCCAACTCAAGCTCAAAGAGGATGCTCCAGCTTCTAGTTCGTCTCATGCCGCGGATCACAGAAATATTTGGGACATAATCTGGAAGGCAAAAATAACTGAGAAGATCAAGATCTTTGGGTGTTGGGCTACTAAATCAAACAAGTTCAGAAGAGCACTTGAGACTGATCCGATGTGCACTATATGCGGAAGATGTGAAGAGGACGAGTTTCATGCAACCGTTGAGTGCACAAAAGCGCGGGCGCTGAGGCATGAGATGAGGAAGGTCTGGTCGTTCCCAGGTGAGTATCTTTTCCGGTGTAACCTGAAAAGATATTGGCTAGAGCACAAGTGTTGCTGATCCATTTCCAAAATGAAGTGTTGCTGATTCTATGGAGTGTTAAACTGTACATGTACATGTTGTATTCTGTTTGTTGTATGTGGCTGCGTCCACCCTACTTTGTAGGATCGGCAGCGCTCGTGGCCTGCGTGCCTCAATTCTAGGAGCACTTGCCTCTCATATATGTTGTACATTGTAACAGTTTTACTCAAGGAAAGGAATTGATCTCTCCAACTTGGAGAGCGTGGCACCTGAGGATGATTGCATTCACAGTGAAGGAAAGGCCCTTGTTTCAGCTTCAGTTGCTTTCCTTCAGAGGTACTGGAGTGAGTACAAGCCTGCCTTCATAGTCCTGAAGTAAATAAACATTCAGTCCACGCGGAAGCTCAAAGACACTGGCTTGCTCCTGTACCGGGTATCTGGAAAGTTAACACACACGCATCCTTCTTCAAAGATTCTGGCCAAACCTGGGCTGGGATTGTTGTCAGGGATCATACTGGGGCTGTGCCGCTGTCGGTTGGCCGCCAAGTTTGTCAGTGCAAAGATGTGGAGGAAGGAGGCTGTGGCCATTCGGGTGGGTTTATCTGAACTCCTGAAGATGTACAGAGGGCCGGCTTGTGTTGAACCGCATTGCTCTTCAGTCACCGCACTGATCCAATCGGAGGCTAGAAACAAATCACCACTCTTCCCGATTATTACAGACATTAAACACCTCCTGAACACATTTCAGTCGACCTCGTTAAGTTTTTTTTAGGGGAAAAGCTAAGTTTTATTTTTCAAAAGCCACACGAAGTGGGCTACAATATAGATCGGGAGGGTGGAACCACACATTTTTTTTTGAACGGTCACGGGGGGGGAGCTTCCCCACCTGAATATATTACCACTCAAATGAGATGACGAGAATTACATCAGCAGTACGGTTACAACTTCAGCTAGAGGGGGATTGCTGCGGATAGAAAGTTTAGCCATTGCCTAGCAGAGATATTGTCTTCGTGCTTTTTGAAACGGAAAACCCAGAGGGAGAAATCTGCTACAATATTTCTTAGTGTAATTCGGAGAGAGTGGTCATCATTCCTGAAAACGATAGCGTTTCTCGAATCCCATAGCTTCCAGCAGATTGTCAAAGCCACCGATGGCCAGATGTTGGGGTTGAGGCCCTGAATCTGTGGGTGTTGGTGGAGATCATCGAGGGAGGTCGGGGCAAGTAGGCCCAAGGAGGACCAAACTTGTGTCGCATAAGAGCAGTTGGAGATGAGGAGGAGAGCATCCTCAAACGGATCTTGACAGCGTGGGCATGCTGCTGATCGAGCAATGTGTTTGTGAAACATGTTTGCTTTTGTGTTGAGCCGGTCACGGAGGAGAAGCCATGCGAAGATCTTGACCTTGATCGGAACCTTGGACGCCCAGACAAAATCATGGTGTGGGTCGAAGGAATCGTCAGCAACAATGGTGGAGTAGGCGTTCTTGGCAGAGAACGAAAGCCCATGGGTGAGGGACCGCTCATCGGTTCGGTCCACCTGTTGAAAATCCTGCAACAGCAACAGCACACAATCCAACTCACGAGCGGCAGCATTAGACAGATGGTTCCGAAGGTTCGCTAATAAGCTGGTTTGCCATACTATAGCCACTAAAACCTTGTCATCAATGGAGTGAGAGTAGAGGTGAGGGAAAACTTTGTGGAGAGGCGACTCTAGAAGCCATTTATCTAGCCAGAAAAAGGTGGAGAGGCCATTGTAGGTGATCACAAAGGAGTGCTCAATTAGAAGAGGTAGGTTTTTGTTAATTATTTTCCAAAGAAAAGAGGGCCTTGATGTTTTTGCTGCGATGCCAAGTGGGTATTGGTGGTGATACCACTGCGTCCAAGGGGCGTTTGGGTGTTGCAAGCTTTTGAAGGAGAATTTCATAAGCAAGCAGCGGTTCTGAACCTCAAGATTTTTAATGTCTAGACCACCAAGTTCTTTCGGTTTGCAAATGTTTTTCCACGCAATTAAACAGCTCGCACCCGTGCAAGTTTCCTCGTTAGACCAGAAGAACGCCCGCCGAATGGCGTCAAGTTTGGCTAGGATCGACTTGGGGAGGCGAAAAACGGACATGAAATAGACGGTTAATGAGTCTGGGACCGCAGTGAGCAGAGTCAGTCTAGCTCCACGGGAGAGCAGCCGCGCTACCCAACCGAAGAGGAACTTTCGAAAGCTGTCGATGATCGGGTCGAAAGCTGAGAGGGGCAGTTTGGTAACTGAGAGAGGGAGACCTAGATATATTAACGAAAAGGAGGATAAAGAACATCCAATAGCTGCAGCGATGTTGTTTTGAGTGGAAGTATCCGTAGCAATGGTGAGAAGTGCAGTTTTTTGGAAGTTGACCAGTTGCAAGGGCGAAATCGTGTAGAGTGTTTTTGAGGGTTGTAGTTGCGGCTTCACTAGCAGCAGCAATTATTAGAGTATCGTCAGCGTATTGAAGTGTCACTGGTGGTTGTTTGGTCGAAGCGGGTGGCATAATTCGTTTGTTTGGAAAGCCTTGGCGATTAATCTTTGAAGAACATCTGCAACGATGATGAACAAGTATGGCGAGAAGGGATCACCTTGCCGGAGGCCACACCTACATTGGATCCAGGATCCTGGATTGCCATTTAGGAGAACAACCGTTTTGCCAGTGTGTAAGATGTTTTGGACCCATGAACAGAAGATGGGAGGGAAACCCCGTGCTTGTAGGATTTGAATAAGAGAGGACCAGAAAATGGAATCAAAAGCTTTCCTGAAATCAAGCTTGAGGACCATAGTCGGGGCTTTTCTTGTGTGGCAAGCGCTGAGGATGTCAGCAGCATAAATGAAATTTTCGGCGATGTTGCGTCCGTGAAGGAAACCGGTTTGATCATAGTGTATGAGAAGCGGGATGAGTGGTTTTACTCTGTTTGTGAGAACCTTAGCTACAGCTTTTGGAGTGCAGTTTTGTAGTGAGATCGGTCGAAAAGCATCGGGCGAGGTTGGTGCATGTGTTTTTGGGAGGAGAACCATGAAGGCACGGTTGAAGCGATCAAGCGAAGCTGTTTGATCGTGGAAGGCAGAAAAGAACGGGAGGATGGAGTGTTTGATTTCGTTCCAGAATTTTCGAAAGAAAACTGGTCCAAATCCGTCCGGTCCAGGGCTGGCGTTGGTGTTCATGGTGAGAAAGGCTTGGTGAATTTCATCGTGAGAGAATGGGTGTGCAAGATCACGCAGTTGAGGTAGAGGTGAGGGGTAGAGCTGTAGCAAACTGAAGTTCCAGGTAGCATTTTTGGTGGTCCCGATGAGTTGTTGGAAATAAGATTTTAAGATGTCGGCTTTTTGTTCGTGCAAGAAGACTTCCGAATTGTTGTGAATAAGCATTGGGATTTTATTTGAACGTGATCGCTGGGTAGCAGTGGCGTGGAAGAACCGAGTGTTTTCGTCACTGTCGATGGCACCCCTGATCTTACCCCGCTGCTTCCAGAAGGCGATTTTTTGTTTGATAGCACATTGTAGCAGGTTTGAAATTGTAAGTCTAAGTTTCTGTTCAAGCGGGGAGAGAGGGGCCAATTCCTCGTTTAGGTCTAGGGCCTGAATTGCAAGTTTGCAATTTGCTTCCCGTTGGTAGATGGGTTAAAGAGATTTGGCCCAAGATTTTAGGGCCGGTTGTGTTTTTTTAATGTTTTGAGCAAGAGAAGCAGCGGAGTCTGCAAGAGGCCCATTATGGTTTTGAACATTGGGCTGCCAGATGTTGCGCACGATGTTTCTGCAGGCCTGGAGGAGGTCCAATAGCGTTCAAACCGAAAAAGGCGGGAAGAAGGAATGGTTGTGGATATAGTAACCAAGAGTGGTACGTGATCAGAGGCGAATCGAGTAAGAGAGGTGAGGTGCAAGTTAGGGAATAGAGCATCCCAAGACAGGTTTATAAGAACTCTATCTAGTCGTACTAGTGTAGGTGACATCCTTTTATTTGACCAAGTAAATTGGCGATCTAGAAGAGGGAGTTCTAAAAGAGCAAGCTGATCAATGGTGTCATTGAAAGCGTCGGCCTCGGATCGTCGGAAGTTGTTGTTGTTCCTTTCATTAGGGAAGCGGATTAGGTTAAAATCTCCGATTAGGAGCCAGGGAGATTGAGGTGGTGGTTCGAGCTGTTTAAGTTCGTCGAGGAATTCGAGTTTTAGATCCCGTTGCGAGGGGGCATAGACGTTTGTGATAAAGATATTATGTGGCGAGGCGATTGCATGAGAGAGTTAGGGTAGATGTAAAACGCCTATGTTGACAATTAAGAAGCGTGAAGCAACGTGAGTTAGAGGCCGAGAGAATTCCTCCCGCAGATCCGATTGCGTCAAGGTGGTTGTTAGAGTCAAGGAAACGTGGCAAGATAGAGCGCAGTTTGATTGTATCTGGTTTTTGCAGCTTAGTTTCTTGGAGCAGAGCGATTGAAGGGCGCAAGTTGTTAAGTTCAGAGAACACATTAGCACATTTGTCATGGTCGCCTAACCCGCGAACATTCCAAGACACGATAGAGAATGATTCTTTTTCATAATGATAACATGAAGCAGCACCATACATAGGGGTAGCGACCGAACAAACAACCATCCAGGGTCAGGATACAGTGAGACAAACTGACAGAAGTAGGCATGAGCACCATTACAACTAGCTTAACCTTAACGTAGCAACTACGGTAGGGTGCGACGCACCGGATACATGGCCAGCGAGGGCCACCACACGAGTGGCCGTGGAAGATTGGAGAACAGATCATGGCGATCCCAGGCCACCGGAGCCCGATGCGATGTCATCCGCCATCTCAGGCGGAGCGCCGCAAGCAGCAGCAATGGTTGCGAGATCCTCAGGCGAGGCAGGACCGCGGGCCGAATCGTCGATGAACCCAGCCTCATCACAGAGACGAGCGTGGATCAGGGCGTCAGAGAGATCCTTCGAAGCAGATGAGAGGTCGAGTTTCTTTGCCTTGGAACGCATGGCCTTTGCAGCCATAGAGGAGTAGTTGGGCGGCTCGATTTCAGCCAGACGAGCGCTGCGTCTACCCTTGACACCGGAGTCGGCAGCCATCTTGGCCCGCATGCTGATGCGCCTAGCCAGGCACTCGTGCGTAGGCTCCGGAGGCAGGTCAACAGGTGGGTCAGCATGAACCACCGGCAGGGGAGGCACTGGAGGGGCAGGAGGGGAGTGGTGAGGGGACAGTGGAGGTGGCAGATGAGCTGGAGAGGGGGGAGCTGGCAGTGCGAGCAAGGGGCGGTAGGGGCGCGATCTGGCAAGCTGTTGGGCAGGTGGGGAGGAGCAGGCGGGAGGAGACCATGGAGCATGGACGAGCATGGCGACAGGCATGCCGTCGGCCATGACAGCAAGGATAGGGATGCCGTCCAATGGCGTTGCTGAAGTAGGAGATGGAGGAGGGCCCGAGGGAGACTCCGGCGTGCATGCGAAAGGGGACATGGCAGTGGCTATGTTTCGAATCTGTCTAGTGGTGATAGGGGACAGGCATGGGTTGGATATCTGGGAGGAGAGGAAGGCATTGCCGCCGTCCTCAGAGGAGAAAGGCGAGGCGTCGGAGCCGTGACGGAAGTGTTGGGGAACGTAGCAGAAATTCAAAATTTTCTACGCATCACCAAGATCAATCTATGGAGTTTACTAGCAACGAGAGGGAAGGAGTGCATCTACATACCCTTGTAGATCGTGATGCGGAAGCCTTGCAAGAACGCGGATGAAGAAGTCGTACTCGTAGCGATTCAGATCGCGGTTGATTCCGATCTAAGCACCGAAGAACGGTGCCTCCGCGTTCAACACACGTGCAGCCCGGTGACGTCTCCCACGCCTTGATCCAGCAAGGAGAGAGGGAGAGGTTGGGGAAGACTCCATCCAGCAGCAGCACGACGGCGTGGTGGTGATGGAGGAGCGTGGCAATCCCGCAGGGCTTCGCCAAGCACCGCGGGAGAGGAGGAGGAGGGAGAGGGGTAGGGCTGCGCCGAAAGAGAGACGTTCTCCTGTCTTGGGCAGCCCCAAAACCCTAATATATATAGGGGAGGGGGAGGGCTGCGCCCCCATCTAGGGTTTCCCCCCCCCCCCAAGGGGTGCGGCCAGCCCTAGATGGGGCTTGGGGGTGGCCAAAGGGGGGGAGAGAGGGGGCGCCCCACTAGATGGGCCTTAGGCCCATCTGAGCCTAGGGTTTCCCCCTTCCCCCCTTTCCTGCGCCCTGGGCCTCTTGTGGGGGGCGCACCAGCCCACCTGGGGCTGGTCCCCTCCCACACTTGGCCCATGCAGCCCTCTGGGGCCGGTGGCCCCACTTGGTGGACCCCCGGGACCCTCCCGGTGGTCCTGGTACATTACCGATATCACCCGAAACTTTTCCGGTGACCAAAACAGGACTTCCCATATATAAATCTTTACCTCCGGACCATTCCGGAACTCCTCGTGACGTCCGGGATCTCATCCGGGACTCCGAACAACATTCGGTAACCACGTATATCTATTCCCTATAACCCTAGCGTCATCGAACCTTAAGTGTGTAGACCCTGCGGGTTCGGGAACCATGCAGACATGACCGAGAGTTCTCCGGTCAATAACCAACAGCGTGATCTGGATACCCATGTTGGCTCCCACATGTTCCACGATGATCTCATCGGATGAACCACGATGTCCGGGATTCAATCAATCCTGTATACAATTCCCTTTGTCTACCGGTATGTTACTTGCCCGAGATTCGATCGTCGGTATCCCTATACCTTGTTCAATCTCGTTACCGGCAAGTCTCTTTACTCGTTCCATAACTCACATCATCCCGTGATCAACTCCTTGGTCACATTGTGCACATTATGATGATGTCCTACCGAGTGGGCCCAGAGATACCTCTCCGTTTACACGGAGTGACAAATCCCAGTCTCGATTCGTGCCAACCCAACAGACACTTTCGGAGATACCCGTAGTGCACCTTTATAGCCACCCAGTTACGTTGTGACGTTTGGCACACCCAAAGCATTCCTACGGTATCCGGGAGTTGCACAATCTCATGGTCTAAGGAAATGATACTTGACATTAGAAAAGCTCTGAGCAAACGAACTACACGATCTTGTGCTAGGCTTAGGATTGGGTCTTGTCCATCACATCATTCTCCTAATGATGTGATCCCGTTATCAACGACACCCAATGTCCATGGTCAGGAAACCGTAACCATCTATTGATCAACGAGCTAGTCAACTAGAGGCTTACTAGGGACATGGTGTTGTCTATGTATCCACACATGTATCTGAGTTTCCTATCAATACAATTCTAGCATGGATAATAAACGATTATCATGAACAAGGAAATATAATAATAACCTATTTATTATTGCCTCTAGGGCATATTTCCAACAGTCTCCCACTTGCACTAGAGTCAATAATCTAGTCCACATCACCATGTGATTAACACTCATAGGTCACATCACAATGTGACCAACATCCAAAGAGTTCACTAGAGTCAACAATCTAGTTCACATCACTATGTGATTAACACTCAATGTGTTCTGGTTTGCTCATGTTATGCTTGTGAGAGAGGTTATTAGTCAACGGGTCTGAACCTTTCAGATCCGTGTGTGCTTTACGAATATCTATGTCATCTTGTGGATGCTACCACGCGCTATTTGGAGCCATTTCAAATAATTGCTCTACTATACGAATCCGGTTTACTACTCAGAGTCATCCGGATTAGTGTCAAAGTTCGCATCGACGTAACCCTTTACGACGAACTCCCTTTCACCTCCATAATCGAGAAAATTCCTTAGTCCACTAGGTACTAAGGATAAGTTCGACCGCTATCATGTGATCCTTTCCCGAATCACTATTGTACCCTCTTGACCAACTCATGGCAAGGCACACTACATGTGCGGTACACAGCATAGCATACTGTAGAGCCTACGTCTAAAGCATAGGGGACGACCTTCGTCCTTTCTCTCTCTTCTGTTGTGGTCAGGTCTTGAGTCTTACTCAATACTCACACCTTGTAACACAGCCAAGAACTCCTTCTTTGCTGATCTATTTTGAACTCTTTCAAAATCATGTCAAGGTGTGCGTTCTTTGAAAGTATCATCAGGCGTCTTGATCTATCTCTATAGATCTTGATGCCCAATATGTAAGCAGCTTTATCCAGGTCTTCCTTTGAAAAACTCCTTTCAAACAACCCTTTATGCTTTCCAGAAATTTTACATCATTTCGGATCAACAATATGTCATTCACATATACTTATCAGAAATGTTGTAGCGCTCCCACTCACTTTATTGTAAATACAAGTTTCTAACAAACTTTGTATAAACCCAAAAACTTTGATCACTCATCAAAGCGTATATTCTGACTCCGAGATGCTTGCTCTAGTCCATGGAAGGATCGCTGGAGCTAGCATACCTTTTAGCATCCTTAGGATCGACTAAACCTTTCTGATTATATCACATACAACCTTTCCTTACGAAAACTGGTAAGGAAACTTGTTTTGACATCCATCTGCCAGATTTCATAAATGCAGCTAATGCTAACATGATTCCGACGGACTTAAGCATCGCTACGGATGAGAAAATCTCATCGCAGTCAACTCCTTGAACTTGTGAAAATACTCTTTGCCACAAGTCGAGCTTCATAGACGGTAACCTTACCGTCCACGTTCGTCTTCTTCTTAAAGATCCATTTATCTCGGATTTCATGGCTTCTAACCATTTGTCGGAATATGGGCCCACCATCGCTTCTCCATAGCTCATAGGTTCATCGTTGTCCAACAACATGACTTCCAAGACAGGATCACGTACTACTCTGAAGTATTGCGCATCCTCGTCGTCCTACGAGGTTTGGTAGTGACTTGATCCGAAGTTTCATGATCACTATCATAAGCTTCCACTTCAATTGGTGTAGGTGCCACAGGAACAACTTCCTGTGCCCTGCTACACACTAGTTGAAGTGACGGTTCAATAACCTTATCAAGTCTCCACCATCCTCCCACTCAATTCTTTCGAGAGAAACTTTTCCTCGAGAAAGGACCTGTTTCTAGAAGCAATTACTTTTGCTTCCAGATCTGAAATAGGAGGTATACCCAACTGTTTTGGGTATTCTATGAAGACGCATTTATCCACTTTGGTTTCGAGCTTATCACCCTGAAACTTTTTCACATAAGCAGCCCCAAACTTTTTAAGAAACGACAACTTAGGTTTCTCTAAACGGTGTCGTCTCAACGGAATTGCGTGGTGCCCCTTTTAAAGTGAATGCGGTTGTCTCTAATGCCTAACCCATAAATGATAGTGGTAATTCGATAAGAGACATCATGGTATGCACCATATCCAATAGGGTGCAGTTATGATGTTCGGACACACCATTACACTGTGGTGTTCCAGGCGGTATTAATTGTGAAACACTTTCCACAATGTCTTAATTGTGTGCCAAACTCGTAACTCAGATACTCATCTCTATGATCATATCACAGACATTTTATCCTCTTGTCACGACGATCTTCAACTTCACTCTGAAATTACTTGAACCTTTCAATAATTCAGACTTGTGTTTCATCAATTAAGTACACTTAGCATCTACTCAAATCATCTGTGAAGTAAGAACATAAAGATATCCACTGCATGCCTCAGCACTCATTGGACTGCATACATCAAAATGTATTACTTCCAATAAGTTGCTTTCTTGTTCCATCTTACTGAAAACGAGGCCTTTCAGTCATCTTGCCCATGTGGTATGATTTGCATGTCTCAAGTGATTCAAAACCAAGCGAGTCCAAACGATCCATCTGCATGGAGTTTCTTCATGCATATATACCAATAGACATGGTTCGCATGTCTCAATCTTTTCAAAAAACGACTGAGTCCAAAGATCCATCTACATGGAGCTTCTTCATGCGTTCTATACCAATATGACTCAAATGTCAGTGCCACAAGTATGTGGAACTATCATTACTATTTTATATCTCTTGGCACGAACATGTGTATCACTACGATCGAGATTCATTTTAGGTGCAAGACCATTGAAGGTATTATTCAAATAAACAGAGTAACCATTATTCTCCTTAGATGAATAACCGTATTGCGATAAACATAATCCAATCATGCTCAACGCAAACACCAAATCTCGATGGTAGAGGGAGCATGCGATGCTTGATCACATCAACCTTGGAAACACTTCCAACACATATCATCATCTCACCTTTAGCTAGTCTCCATTTATTCCGCAGCTTTTATTTCGAGTTACTAACACTTAGCAACCGAACCAGTATCTAATACCCTGGTGCTGCTAGGAGTACTAGTAAAGTACACATTCATATAATGTATATCCAATATACTTCTGTCGACCTTGCCTGCCTTCTCATCTACCAAGTATCTAGGGTAGTTCCGCTTCAGTGACCGTTCCCCTCATTACAGAAGCACTTAGTCTCGGGTTTGGGTTCAACCTTGGGATTCTTCACTAGAATAGCAAATGATTTGCTGTTTCATGAAGTATCCCTTTTGCCCTTGCCCTTCTAGAAACTAGTGGTTTTACTAACCATCAACAATTGATGCTCCTTCTTGATTTCTACTTTCGCGGTGTCAAACATCGCGAGTTGCTCAAGGATCATCATCTATCCTTGATATTTATAGTTCATCACGAAGCTCTAATAGCTTGGTGGCAGTGATTATGGAGACCATCACTATCTCATCTGGAAGATTAACTCCCACTCGATTCAAGCGATTGTAGTACTCGGACAATCTGAGCACATGCTCAACGATTGAGCTTTTCTCCCTGAGTTTGCAGGCTTAAGAAACTTGTCAGAGGTCTCATACCTCTTGACGTGGGCACTAGTCCGAAATCCCAATTTCAGTCTTCAGAACATCTCATATGTTCTGCGACGTTTCAAAAACCGTCTTTGGTGCCACAATTCTAAACCGTTAGCATTACGCACTGAACTATCACGTAGTTATCAAAACGTGTATGTCAAATGTTTCGCAACATCTACAGAGGACGCTGAGGTTCAGCACACCGAGCGGTGCATCAAGGACATAAGCCTTCTGTGCAGCAATGAGGACAATCCTCAGTTTATGGACCCAGTCCGCATAATTGCTACTACCAACTTTCAACTAAATTTTCTCTAGGAACATATCTTAAACAGTAGAACTAAAGCGCAACCTATGACATAATTTGCAAAGACCTTTTTGACTATGTTCATGATAATGAAGTTCATCTGATTATGAACTCCCACTCAGATAGACATCCCTCTAGTCATCTAAGTGATACATGATCCGAGTCAAACTAGGCCGTGTCCGATCATCACGTGAGACGGACTAGTCATCATCGGTGAACATCTCCATGTAGATCGTATCTACTATACGACTCATGTTCGACCTTTCGGTCTCTTGTGTTTCGAGGCCATGTCTGTACATGCTAGGCTCGTCAAGTCAACCTAAGTGTTTCGCATGTGTTCCGAGGCCATGTCTGTACATGCTAGGCTTGTCAACACCCGTTGTATTCGAACGTTAGAATCTATCACACCCGATCATCACGTGGTGCTTCGAAACAACGAACCTTCGCAACGGTGCACAGTTAGGGGGAACACTTTCTTGAAATTATTATAAGGGATCATCTTACTTACTACCGTCGTTCTAAGCAAATAAGATGCATAACATGATAAACATCACATGCAATTAAATAGTGACATGATATGGCCAATATCATTTTTGCTCCTTTGATCTCCATCTTCGGGGCACCATGATCATCTTTGTCACCGGCATGACACCATGATCTCCATCATTGTGTCTTCATGAAGTTGTCACGCCAACGATTACTTCTACTTCTATGGCTAACGCGCTTAGCAATAAAGTAAAGTAATTTACATGGCGTTTATTCAATGACACGCAGGTCATATAAAAAATAAAGACAACTCCTATGGCTCCTGCCGGTTGTCATACTCATCGACATGCAAGTCGTGATTCCTATTACAAGAATATGATCAATCTCATACATCACATATATCATTCATCACATCTTCTGGCCATATCATATCACATAGCACATGCTGCAAAAACAAGTTAGACGTCCTCTAATTGTTGTTGCAAATTTTTACGTGGCTTGTATAGGTTTCTAGCAAGAACGTTTCTTACCTACGTAAAACCACAACGTGATATGCCAATTTCTATTTACCCTTCATAAGGACCCTTTTCATCGAATCCGTTCCAACTAAAGTGGGAGAGACAGACACCCGCTAGCCACCTTATGCAACTAGTGCATGTCAGTCGGTGGAACCTGTCTCACGTAAGCGTACGTGTAAGGTCGGTCCGGGCCGCTTCATCCCACAATGCCGCCGAAACAAGATAAGACTAGTAGCGGCAAGAAAATTGACAAAATCGACGCCCACAACTACTTTGTGTTCTACTCGTGCAAAGAAACTACGCATAGACCTAGCTCATGATGCCACTGTTGGGGAACGTAGCAGAAATTCAAAATTTTCTACGCATCACCAAGATCAATCTATGGAGTTTACTAGCAACGAGAGGGAAGGAGTGCATCTACATACCCTTGTAGATCGCGATGCGGAAGCGTTGCAAGAACGCGGATGATGAAGGAGTCGTACTCGTAGCGATTCGGATCGCGGTTGATTCCGATCTAAGCACCGAAGAACGGTGCCTCCGCGTTCAACACACGTGCAGCTCGGTGACGCCTCCCACGCCTTGATCCAGCAAGGAGAGAGGGAGAGGTTGGGGAAGACTCCATCCAGCAGCAGCACGACGGCGTGGTGGTGATGGAGGAGCGTGGCAATCCCGCAGGGCTTCGCCAAGCACCGCGGGAGAGGAGGAGGAGGGAGAGGGGTAGGGCTGTGCCGAAAGAGAGACGTTCTCCTGTCTTGGGCAGCCCCAAAACCCCAATATATATAGGGGAGGGGGAGGGCTGCGCCCCCATCTAGGGTTCCCCCCCCAAGGGGTGCGGCCAGCCCTAGATGGGGCTTGGGGGGCGGCCAAAGGGGGGGAGAGAGGGGGCGCCCCACTAGATGGGCCTTAGGCCCATCTGAGCCTAGGGTTTCCCCCTTCCCCCCTTTCCTGCGCCCTGGGCCTCTTGTGGGGGGGCGCACCAGCCCACCTGGGGCTGGTCCCCTCCCACACTTGGCCCATGCAGCCCTCTGGGGCCGGTGGTGTTGGGAATCGTAGCATAATTTTAAAATTTTCCTACGCTCACCAAGATCCATCTATGGAGTATACTAGCAACGAGGGGAAAGGAGTGCATCTACATACCCTTGTAGATCGCGAGCGGAAGCGTTCCAATGAACGTTGTTGACGGAGTCGTACTCGCCGTGATTCAAATCACCGATGACCGAGTGCCGAACGGACGGCACCTCCGCGTTCAACACACGTACGGTGCAGCGACGTCTCCTCCTTGTTGATCCAGCAAGGGGGAAGGAGAGGTTGATGGAGATCCAGCAGCATGACGGCGTGGTGGTGGATGTAGCGAGATCTCAAGGCTGTAATACTACTGCCCTCCCTCCCCCCCCCCCCTTATATAGGCCCCCTGGGAGGGGGGCGCCGGCCAAGATCCCATCAAGGGAGGGGGCGGCGGCCAAGGGGGGATACTTGCCCCCCAAGGTAAGTGGGGCGCCCCCCCCCCCCACCCTAGGGTTTCTAAACCTGGGCGCAGGGGGGAGGCCCATGGGGGGCGCCCCAGCCCACTAAGGGCTGGTTGCCCTCCCACTTCAGCCCATGGGGCCCTCGGGGATAGGTGGCCCCACCCGGTGGACCCCCGGGACCCTTCCGGTGGTCCCGGTACAATACCGATAACCCCCGAAACTTTCCCGGTGGCCGAAACTTGACTTCCTATATATAATTCTTCACCTCCGGACCATTCCGGAACTCCTCGTGACGTCCGGGATCTCATCCGGGACTCCGAACAACTTTCGGTTTTCCGCATACTCATATCTCTACAACTCTAGCGTCACCGAACCTTAAGTGTGTAGACCCTACGGGTTCGGGAGACATGCAGACATGACCGAGACGCCTCTCCGGTCAATAACCAACAGCAGGATCTGGATACCCATGTTGGCTCCCACATGTTCCACGATGATCTCATCGGATGAACCACGATGTCGAGGATTCAGTCAATCCCGTATACAATTCCCTTTGTCAATCGGTATGTTACTTGCCCGAGATTCGATCGTCGGTATCCCAATACCTTGTTCAATCTCGTTACCGGCAAGTCTCTTTACTCGTACCGCAATGCATGATCCCGTGACTAACGCCTTAGTCACATTGAGCTCATTATGATGATGCATTACCGAGTGGGCCCAGAGATACCTCTCCGTCACACGGAGTGACAAATCCCAGTCTCGATCCGTGCCAACCCAACAGACACTTTCAGAGATACCCGTAGTGTACCTTTATAGTCACCCAGTTACGTTGTGACGTTTGGTGCACCCAAAGCACTCCTACGGTATCCGGGAGTTGCACGATCTCATGGTCTAAGGAAAAGATACTTGACATTGGAAAAGCTCTAGCAAACGAAACTACACGATCTTTTATGCTATGCTTAGGATTGGGTCTTGTCCATCACATCATTCTCCTAATGATGTGATCCCGTTATCAATGACATCCAATGTCCATAGTCAGGAAACCATGACTATCTGTTGATCAACGAGCTAGTCAACTAGAGGCTTACTAGGGACACGTTGTGGTCTTTGTACTCACACATGTATTACGATTTCCAGATAACACAATTATAGCATGAACAATAGACAATTATCATGAACAAAGAAATATAATAATAACCATTTATTATTGCCTCTAGGGCATATTTCCAACAGTCTCCCACTTGCACTAGAGTCAATAATCTAGTTACATTGTGATGAATCGAACACCCATTGCGTCCTGGTGTTGATCATGTTTTGCCCTAGGGAGAGGTTTAGTCAACGGATCTGCTACATTCAGGTCCGTATGTACTTTACAAATATCTATGTCTCCATTTTGAACACTTTCACGAATGGAGTTGAAGCGTCGCTTGATATGTCTGGTCTTCCTGTGAAACCTGGGCTCCTTCGCAAGGGCAATAGCTCCAGTGTTGTCACAGAAGAGAGTCATCGGGCCCGACGCATTGGAAATCACCCCTAGGTCGGTAATGAACTCCTTCATCCAGACTGCTTCCTGTGCTGCCTCCGAGGCCGCCATGTACTCCGCTTCACATGTAGATCCCGCCACGACGCTTTGCTTGCAACTGCACCAGCTTACTGCTCCTCCATTCAAAATATACACGTATCCGGTTTGTGACTTCGAGTCATCCAGATCTGTGTCGAAGCTAGCGTCGACGTAACCCTTTACGACGAGCTCTTCGTCACCTCCATAAACGAGAAACATATCCTTAGTCCTCTTCAGGTACTTCAGGATATTCTTGACCGCTATCCAGTGTTCCATGCCGGGATTACTTTGGTACCTTCCTACCAAACTTACGGCAAGGTTTACATCAGGTCTGGTACACAGCATGGCATACATAATAGACCCTATGGCCGAGGCATAGGGGATGACACTCATCATTTCTCTATCTTCTGCCATGGTCGGGCATTGAGCCGTGCTCAATTGCACACCTTGCAATACTGGCAAGAACCCCTTCTTGGACTGATCCATATTGAACTTCTTCAATATCTTGTCAAGGTATGTACTCTGTGAAAGACCAATGAGGCGTCTTGATCTATCTCTATAGATCTTGATGCCTAATATATAAGCAGCTTCTCCAAGGTCCTTCATTGAAAAACACTTATTCAAATAGGCCTTTATACTTTCCAAGAATTCTATATCATTTCCCATCAATAGTATGTCATCCACATATAATATGAGAAATGCTACAGAGCTCCCACTCACTTTCTTGTAAACACAGGCTTCTCCATAAGTCTGTGCAAACCCAAACGCTTTGATCATCTCATCAAAGCAAATGTTCCAACTCCGAGATGCTTGCACCAGCCCATAGATTGAGCGCTGGAGCTTGCATACTTTGTTAGCATTCTTAGGATCGACAAAACCTTCCGGCTGCATCATATACAACTCTTCCTTAAGGAAGCCGTTAAGGAATGCCGTTTTGACGTCCATCTGCCATATCTCATAATCATAGTATGCGGCAATTGCTAACATGATTCGGACGGACTTCAGCTTCGCTACGGGTGAGAAAGTCTCATCGTAGTCAACCCCTTGAACTTGTCGATAACCCTTAGCGACAAGTCGAGCCTTATAGATGGTCACATTACCATCTGCGTCTGTCTTCTTCTTAAAGATCCATTTGTTTTCTATGGCTCGCCGATCATCGGGCAAGTCAGTCAAAGTTCATACTTCGTTTTCATACATGGATCCTATCTCGGATTTCATGGCTTCTAGCCATTTGTCGGAATCCAGGCCCGCCATCGCTTCCTCATAGTTCGAAGGTTCACCGTTGTCTAACAACATGATTTCCAGGACAGGGTTGCCGTACCACTCTGGTGCGGAACGTGTCCTTGTGGACCTACGAAGTTCGGTAGTAACTTGATCCGAAGCTTCATGATCATCATCATTAACTTCCTCCCCAGTCGGTGTGGGCACCACAGGAACATCTTCCCGCGCTGCGCTACTTTCCGGTACGGAAGGGGTGACTATCACCTCATCAAGTTCCACTTTCCTCCCACTCAATTCTTTCGAGAGAAACTCCTTCTCCAGAAAGGACCCATTCTTGGCAACGAAGATCTTGCCTTCGGATCTGAGGTAGAAGGTATACCCAATACTTTCCTTAGGGTATCCTATGAAGACGCATTTCTCCGACTTGGGTTCGAGCTTTTCAGGTTGAAGTTTCTTGACATAAGCATCGCATCCCCAAACTTTTAGAAATGACAGCTTAGGTTTCTTCCCAAACCATAATTCATACGGTGTCGTCTCAACGGATTTCGACGGAGCCCTATTTAAAGTGAATGCGGCAGTCTCTAAAGCATAGCCCCAAAATGAGAGCGGTAAATCGGTAAGAGACATCATAGATCGCACCATATCCAATAGAGTGCGATTACGACGTTCGGACACACCATTTCTCTGAGGTGTTCCAGGCGGCGTGAGTTGTGAAACTATTCCACATTTCCTTAAGTGTGTACCAAACTCATGACTTAAATATTCTCCACCACGATCTGATCGTAAGAATTTTATTTTCCTGTCACGTTGATTCTCAACCTCACTCTGAAATTCCTTGAACCTTTCAAAGGTTTCAGACTTGTGTTTCATTAGGTAGACATACCCATATCTACTTAAGTCATCAGTGAGAGTGAGAACATAAAGATATCCTCCGCGAGCCTCAACACTCATTGGACCGCACACATCAGTATGTATGATTTCCAATAAGTTGGTTGCTCGCTCCATTGTTCCGGTGAACGGAGTCTTGGTCATCTTACCCATGAGGCATGGTTCACACGTGTCAAATGATTCGTAATCAAGAGACTCCAAAAGTCCATCTGCATGGAGCTTCTTCATGCGCTTGACACCAATGTGACCAAGGCGGGAGTGCCACAAGTATGTGGGACTATCGTTATCAACTTTACATCTTTTGTTATTCACACTATGAATATGTGTAACATCACGTTCGAGATTCATCAAGAATAAACCATTAACCAGCGGGGCATGACCATAAAACATATCTCTCATATAAATAGAACAACCATTATTCTCAGATTTAAATGAGTAGCCATCTCGAATTAAACGAGATCTAGATACAATGTTCATGCTCAAAGTTGGCACTAAATAACAATTATTGAGGTTTAAAACTAATCCCGTAGGTAGATGCAGAGGTAGAGTGCCGACGGCGATCACATCGACCTTGGAACCATTCCCGACGCGCATCGTCACCTCGTCCTTTGCCAGTCTCCGTTTATTCCGCAGTTCCTGTTTTGAGTTACAAATGTGAGCAACCGCACCGGTATCAAATACCCAGGAGCTACTACGAGTACTGGTAAGGTACACATCAATTACATGTATATCACATATACCTTTGGTGTTGCCGGCCTTCTTGTCCGCTAAGTATTTGGGGCAGTTCCGCTTCCAGTGACCACTTCCCTTGCAATAAAAGCACTCAGTTTCAGGCTTGGGTCCATTCTTCGACTTCTTCCCGGCAACTGGCTTACCGGGCGCGGCAACTCCCTTGCCGTCCTTCTTGAAGTTCTTCTTACCCTTGCCCTTCTTGAACTTAGTGGTTTTATTCACCATCAACATTTGATGTTCTTTTCTGATTTCCACCTCCGCTGATTTCAGCATTGAATATACCTCAGGAATGGTCTTTTCCATCCCTTGCATATTGAAGTTCATCACAAAGCTCTTGTAGCTTGGTGGAAGCGACTGAAGGATTCTGTCAATGACCGCGTCATCCGGGAGATTAACTCCCAGCTGAGACAAGCGGTTGTGCAACCCAGACATTCTGAGTATGTGCTCACTAACAGAACTATTCTCCTCCATTTTACAGCTGAAGAACTTGTCAGAGACTTCATATCTCTCGACCCGAGCATGAGCTTGGAAAACCATTTTCAGCTTCTCGAACATCTCATATGCTCCATGTTTCTCAAAATGCTTTTGGAGACCCGGTTCTAAGCTGTAAAGCATGCCGCACTGAACGAGGGAGTAATCATCAGCACGCTGCTGCCAAGCGTTCATAACGTCTTGGTTCTCTGGGATTGGTGCTTCACCTAGCGGTGCTTCTAAGACATAATCTTTCTTGGCTGCTATGAGGATGATCCTCAGGTTCCGGAACCAGTCCGTATAGTTGCTGCCATCATCTTTCAGCTTGGTTTTCTCTAGGAACGCGTTGAAATTAAGGATAACGTGGGCCACTTGATCTACAAGACATAGTGTAAAGATTTTAGACTAAGTTCATGATAATTAAGTTCATCTAATCAAATTACTCAATGAACTCCCACTCAGATAGACATCCCTCTAGTCATCTAAGTGAAACATGATCCGAGTTAACTAGGTCGTGTCCGATCATCACGTGAGACGGACTAGTCAAGATCGGTGAACATCTCCATGTTGATCGTATCTTCTATACGACTCATGCTCGACCTTTCGGTCCTCCGTGTTCCGAGGCCATGTTTGTACATGCTAGGCTCGTCAAGTCAGCCTAAGTGTATTGCGTGTGTTCCGAGGCCATGTCTGTACATGCTAGGCTCGTCAACACCCGTTGTATTCGAACGTTAGAATCTATCACACCCGATCATCACGTGATGCTTCGAAACAACGAACCTTCGCAACGGTGCACAGTTAGGGGGAACACTTTTCTTGAAATTATCATAAGGGACCATCTTACTTACTACCGTCGTTCTAAGCAAATAAGATGCAAAACATGATAAACATCACATGCAATCAAATAGTGACATGATATGGGCAATATCATTTTGCTCCTTTGATCTCCATCTTCGGGGCACCATGATCATCTTCGTCACCGGCATGACACCATGATCTCCATCATCATGATCTCCATCATTGTGTCTTCATGAAGTCGTCACGCCAACGATTACTTCTACTTCTATGGCTAACGCGTTTAGCAACAAAGTAAAGTAATTTACATGGCGTTATTCAATGACACGCAGGTCATACAAAATAATAAAGACAACTCCTATGGCTCCTGCCGGTTGTCATACTCATCGACATGCAAGTCGTGATTCCTATTACAAGAATATGATCAATCTCATACATCACATATATCATTCATCACATCTTCTTGGCCATATCACATCACATAGCACTTGCAGCAAAAACAAGTTAGACGTCCTCTAATTGTTTTTGCAAGTTTTTACGTGGTTTGTAGGTTTCTAGCAAGAACGTTTCTTACCTACATATGACCACAACGTGATTTGCCAATTTCTATTTACCCTTCATAAGGACCCTTTTCATCGAATCCGTTCCGACTAAAGTAGGAGAGACAGACACCCGCTAGCCACCTTATGCAACTAGTGCATGTCAGTCGGTGGAACCTGTCTCACGTAAGCGTACGTGTAAGGTCGGTCCGGGCCGCTTCATCCCACAATACCGCCGAAACAAGATAAGACTAGTAGCGGCAAGAAGAATTGGCAACATCAACGCCCACAACTACTTTGTGTTCTACTCGTGCATAGTAACTACGCATAGGCCTGGCTCATGATGCCACTATTGGGAATCGTAGCATAATTTTAAAATTTTCCTACGCTCAGCAAGATCCATCTATGGAGTATACTAGCAACGAGGGGAAAGGAGTGCATCTACATACCCTTGTAGATCGCGAGCGGAAGCATTCCAATGAACGTTGTTGACGGAGTCGTACTCGCCGTGATTCAAATCACCGATGACCGAGTGCCGAACGGACGGCACCTCCGCGTTCAACACACGTACGGTGCAGCGACGTCTCCTCCTTCTTGATCCAGCAAGGGGGAAGGAGAGGTTGATGGAGATCCAGCAGCACGATGGCGTGGTGGTGGATGTAGCGGGATCTCAGCAGGGCTTCGCCGAGCGTCTGCGAGAGGGAGAGGTGTAGCAGGGGAGGAAGGAGGCGCCCAAGGCTGTAATACTACTGCCCTCCCTCCCCCCCCCCTTATATAGGCCCCCTGGGAGGGGGGCACCGGCCAAGATCCCATCAAGGGAGGGGGCGGCGGCCAAGGGGGGATACTTGCCCCCCAAGGCAAGTGGGGCGCCCCCCCCCCCCACCCTAGGGTTTCTAACCCTAGGCGCAGGGGGGAGGCCCATGGGGGGCGCCCCAGCCCACTAAGGGCTGGTTGCCCTCCCACTTCAGCCCATGGGGCCCTCCGGGATAGGTGGCCCCACCCGGTGGACCCCCGTGACCCTTCCGGTGGTCCCGGTACAATACCGATAACCCCCAAAACTTTCCCGGTGGCCGAAACTTGACTTCCTATATATAATTCTTCACCTCAGGACCATTTCGGAACTCCTCGTGACGTACGGGATCTCATCCGGGACTCCGAACAACTTTCGGGTTTCCGCATACTCATATCTCTACAACCCTAGCGTCACCGAACCTTAAGTGTGTAGACCCTACGGGTTCGGGAGACATGCAGACATGACCGAGACGCCTCTCCGGTCAATAACCAACAGCGGGATCTGGATACCCATGTTGGCTCCCACATGTTCCACGATGATCTCATCGGATGAACCACGATGTCGAGGATTCAGTCAATCCCGTATACAATTCCCTTTGTCAATCGGTATGTTACTTGCCCGAGATTCGATCGTCGGTATCCCAATACCTTGTTCAATCTCGTTACCGGCAAGTCTCTTTACTCGTACCGCAATGCATGATCCCGTGACTAACGCCTTAGTCACATTGAGCTCATTATGATGATGCATTACCGAGTGGGCCCAGAGATACCTCTCCGTCACACGGAGTGACAAATCCCAGTCTCGATCCGTGCCAACCCAACAGACACTTTCAGAGATACCCGTAATGTACCTTTATATTCACCCAGTTACGTTGTGACGTTTGGTGCACCCAAAGCACTCCTACGGTATCCGGGAGTTGCACGATCTCATGGTCTAAGGAAAAGATACTTGACATTGGAAAAGCTCTAGCAAACGAAACTACACGACCTTTTATGCTATGCTTAGGATTGGGTCTTGTCCATCACATCATTCTCCTAATGATGTGATCCCGTTATCAATGACATCCAATGTCCATAGTCAGGAAACCATGACTATCTGTTGATCAACGAGCTAGTCAACTAGAGGCTTACTAGGGACACGTTGTGGTCTATGTACTCACACATGTATTACGATTTTCGGATAACACAATTATAGCATGAACAATAGACAATTATCATGAACAAAGAAATATAATAATAACCATTTATTATTGCCTCTAGGGCATATTTCCAACAGGTGGCCCCACTTGGTGGACCCCCTGGACCCTCCCGGTGGTCCCGGTTCATTACCGATATCACCCGAAACTTTTCCGGTGACCAAAACAGGACTTCCCATATATAAATCTTTACCTCCGGACCATTCCAGAACTCCTCGTGACGTCCTTGATCTCATCCGGGACTCCGAACAACATTCGGTAACCACGTATATCTATTCCCTATAACCCTAGCGTCATCGAACCTTAAGTTGTAGACCCTACGGGTTCAGGAACCATGCAGACATGACCGAGACGTCCTCCGGTCAATAACTAACAGCGGGATCTGGATACCCATGTTGGCTCCCACATGTTCCACGATGATCTCATCGGATGAACCACGATGTCGGGGATTCAATCAATCCCGTATACAATTCCCTTTGTCTACCGGTATGTTACTTGCCCGAGATTCGATCGTCAGTATCCCTATACCTTGTTCAATCTCGTTACCGGCAAGTCTCTTTACTCGTTCCGTAACTCACATCATCCCGCGATCAACTCCTTGGTCACATTGTGCACATTATGATGATGTCCTACCGAGTGGGCCCAGAGATACCTCTCCGTTTACACGGAGTGACAAATCCCATTCTCGATTCGTGCCAACCCAACAGACACTTTCGGAGATACCCGTAGTGCACCTTTATAGCCACCCAGTTACGTTGTGACGTTTGGCACACCCAAAGCATTCCTACGGTATCCGGGAGTTGCACAATCTCATGGTCTAAGGAAATGATACTTGACATTAGAAAAGCTCTGAGCAAACGAACTACACGATCTTGTGCTAGGCTTAGGATTGGGTCTTGTCCATCACATCATTCTCCTAATGATGTGATCCCGTTATCAACGACATCCAATGTCCATGGTCAGGAAACCGTATCCATCTATTGATCAACGAGCTAGTCAACTAGAGGCTTACTAGGGACATGGTGTTGTCTATGTATCCACACATGTATCTGAGTTTCCTATCAATACAATTCTAGCATGGATAATAAACGATTATCATGAACAAGGAAATATAATAATAACCTATTTATTATTGCCTCTAGGGCATATTTCCAACAGGAAGAGCGCGCGGCTCTCCAGTTTGACGACGACAACGTCGTTGTCAGGCAGGCGCACCATCAGGCAGGGGGAAGGATGAAGTTTCGGGCAACCATGACGAGAGCGCGAATGCTAGAGTGGTCACCCTGGAAGTAGTGTTGGTCGGCGGACACAAAGTCGCCGAGGTGTGAGAAGAAGTACTCTGCCCCTCAGGGTGCCAGAGCTCGTCGGGATAATCGAAAGCCTCAATCTCAGCCATGTGAACGAAGATGGCCGTGGATCTGTTGTCAGCGTGTTCAGGACGCTCGAAGAAGAGGGTATTGCCCTCGTGGTGGATAGGGCCATGGCCAGTGGCCGCGAGTCACTCCTCTGTGTTAGCAAAGGAAAGACGCGCAGCGCCACGTGCGAAAGATGTGAGGCCAAACGTAGGGTTGTTGCGGTGGTGGGCGATGGCTTGGCGTACAAATCTGAAGGGGTTGTGCATGGGCGTGGCTAGGTGAACGTAGGCCAGGTTGTCGACCTGGCGAACGAGACAGCTTGGTGGGACGAGGAGAGGGATGTGAGGCTCCGGCGGAGAGCAGCTTGATGCTGATGGGGGAGCGGTGGCGGGGGAGGGGATGGAGGCGGAGCGAAAGACGGCGCCGGGGGGAAGAAGAGGAGGTGCGTGGCCCGAAGATGAGAGGGAGACGGAACGGGGGAAGGTCGTTGGTGAGGATGCAGTGAGAGCCGAACTAGATCGGCGCGCCATCGGAGAGCCTGGATCCGGCCGATGAGCCGGAGGCGGTGTGGGTGCCCATCGTGTGCGCCATGGAGCTGCAGGATGGACGCACAAAAGCCGGGTTAATGCGAGGGGACGGGGGCATGGTGGGGAAGAAAGGAAGAAAGCGGGCGGCCTTGCACCTGAAACTCCGGTGGCCGGAGCACCAGCGGCGAGAGCAGCGGACCGGGTCGCGGCAGTCGGAGATGGTGTGGTCACTGGCCAGGCACCGAAAGCATCTAGTCTTTTTCTTGCGGTTGTAATGGTGGTGGATGTGTTTGAGGCTGGCCATCCGGGGAGGGGAGGATTTATAGGCCGGAGAGGCCGATGGATGGGAGGGGGAGGATGCAGAGGCCCGAGGCGGGGAGCTGAGCAAGACCTCCCGGTAGGAGCGCGGGTTCTGCAGCGGCGTGGAGACCGAAGAGCTTGCAGGGCTGGCAGCAGCGGCAGGAGCGTGGCACTCGTTAATGGCGATCTCGGGATGGAGCTGAGGGGACGGGGCGGTGTGTAGGCTGATGGAGGTAGGGGATGCAGGTGGTAGAGTAGACGTGATGATGGGCGCATGCGTGTGCATGCATGCGTTGGTTTTATCATGCGGTGAGAGAGGGGGGATGGGAGTTGCTGGGTCCCGCGAATCAGCGGCAGTTGGGTAAGATTTTGGGTCTGTATGAGTGTTTGGGAAATCGAGCAGCCCTAGCAGCCGACCGGTGGGCGGCTGTGGCGACTCCGGTGGGACCGAGCAGTCAGTGATAGCAGGTGGGGAGCGTGGGATCGGACGGTCTAGTGCCTCATCGTTTAAAGAAATGGGTAGGCCGATGGGAGGTACGTCGCGGCCGTCTACACTGTCTTGTTTTCTTTCTTGTGAAAGGATGCTGGGAGACGCGACGGGGGAGGCGGAGCTGGTTGAGAGGAGCACGTGTCCATGCCCGTCGAGTGCATTGTGGTCAACCGATGCAGCAGCAGGGGAATCCTGACCTGGAACAGTGTGCTGAATCCCTGTGGACAGTTGAGATAGATCTTGTGGGAGTATTTTAGTTGACGGGTGCGGTCCAAGCAAGGACGTGGGGTGGATAGGTAGGACGGGGGAGGACGGGTCAAAGGAGTCCGGTTCAAACACAATTGGCAATGGTACTGATCGCACTGTTTGTGATGCTTGGTCAAACGAGTCAAATAGTTGAAGTTCAAAATTTGAAAACTGTAGTGGCGCGCAGCGGAGGACTTCACTTCTTACGTCTACCGAGAACACATGCACTAAAAACAAATTCGGAGCGAGCATGACCGCATGGAAGACACGTTGAAACCAGAATTGGTGGTCTAAGGCATTGTTAATCAGAGTTTCATTAGCGCAAACCGACTTGGAGCAGAAAACAACCCAAATGGGAGTGGTTGGTTTATGAGCTAAGCATGTGGTGGGTGTGGTGACAAGGCAGTGGTACTTAGAAAAAATCAGCTTATTAAACGAGATCCCAGGTCGGAACGGTCGTACCTTTGCATGCACCCGCGGGTGGACGAGCGTTGTGGCAGTCGCAGGAGGCCCAAGTGGCAGACGACTGTTGCTGGCGGGCCCCGCCTGCATGGAGGACATGCATGGAGGAGAGCGTGGGGGCGAAGCGATGACGAGGCGAGGAGGCACCGCCAAGGCCGCGAGCGGCGAGGCCGCCAGCGCAGGAGGCGGTGGCGGCGACTTGTTCGGCGCCACAGTGATGGTGGCGAACAAGCGAGGAGCAGCAATGGAGAGCAGGCAGCCATAAGCGTGGCGACATGGCGAGAAGAGACCGTCACGGCGAATGCCGCGCGCGTTTGAAAGGCGCTCAACAGAGATTGAACGCGGAGGACCACCAAAACGGAACGAGAGTAGTGTGGCCACGAGAGTTTCGTCAACCATGAAGTCAGCCTTGTGGACGAAGAAGATGATTCTGATTGATGAGGCAGAGGCAATGGAGGAGGTGAAGACATTGGAGGAGAAGAGATCGAGAATGTTGCGTGAAAAGTCGACATGGGGCGTGGGGAAGAAGCCGAGCTGAGAGCGCAAGAATGCATCCGCGTGGCCAAAGCGATGTCCAGGAGTGTTTTTTGGTGGATGGATGGCTAATGAGTGGGTGGAGGCGGTGGAAGTGGAAGAAATTGGATAGAGAGAGATGTGGCAACGAGAATGGGCTCGGCGATGAGGGCTCGAACGATACGCTCATCCGAGACGGTGATCCGAAAGAGTTCATCCTCGAGGCGAATCACCTGGAAAGCTGGAGCGTTGCCACCCAAGCAAGCTTGCATGAGGATGGCCACCAGCTCCTCGTCGAGGTCGAGCGATGAATGATGGACGTGCACGGAGAGGAAGCAAGGAGGCTCGTGGCAGCGCGGGTTGATGTGTTTGGAGAGGCACCGTCAGACCTGTGCCTGGAAGTCGCTACCCATGGCGTCCCCAACCCCAAGGGCCGCATGCAGGGCCTTGGCGGTGGGAGAGTCATGGCTTGGGATGGGTTCATGGAAGGTGGACGAGGCAGGAGGCGTGTATGGTGGGAGGGGAGAGGCCACGGCGGCCGGAGTTGAGTCGTGGGGGGTGGATGGGGCAGGGGCACCGGAGGGGAGCGGAGGAAGGAGAGGAGGAGCCATCCTGCTAGTCCTTCCCTGCATTTCTGCAAGAGCAGGTGGAACCACACATGGCTCCTCTCATCCAAGGATGTCGAAAACTTAGCTAAGCCATCTGCTTCTGTATTCGCCGCTCGCCCTTCAAAAGTTAAATTGTAGTTGAACTAGGACGCTCGTTGCTTGATCTCCCTGATAATACTCCTATAGTTGCTACCGGTGCCTTCGTCGATATCCTTGATAACCTGCTTCGAGTCTGCGACAACAACAAAGTTTTGAAGTAGCAAATCTTCAGCGAGCGATAGAGCCTCTCGACAGGCAATCGCTTCCAATGTTGCAACATCAGTGATTCTAAGAACAACCAAGCCTGAACTGGGAACTGCCCATAAATAGACCTCCTGCATCTCGGCACACCACTGCTGCCGAGTCCCCCAAGCCAGATCAAGCTTCACTAGCCTCCACACGGATCTTTGCATGACGAGGCGTTGGTGCTTTTTGGTCTTGTAGGTGCGTTTCTTGGTGTAATCTGAATCGTAGCTTTTCTCATCGGGACTATCTCAATGTCAGATATAAATCTGTTTATAAAAAGGTGGGTCGCCGAAGGTGTCTGATAGATCTCCTCATGGATCACCTTTCTCCTTGCCCACAATCTCACTGATAGCCTGATAAAAGATTCATGTGAGAGCGTGCCAATCATCGAGAACAGCCATTGCTTCGCACTCAGTTCCGTCATTTAGCACAAGTGCCACGGTACACTAGAGAAGAGAATGTCTCCAAGAATCAGCAGCTCCACATAAAGTGTCGGAGCTCGATGTGGCCATATTTCTGTTTGCTATCACATTCTGGGTTGGTAGTGAGTTCTTTGCTAGCCTCCATAGAAACATGTGTATTTTGCTTGGGACCAGCGTTTTCCATAGCATTTTCCATGATGCGGCATCTCTGTCATTACTCAACGAGCCAGAAGAACCATCTATTCACACTTCCCGTCTCAACTTTGTTGCAATCATCATTTCATAGGCTGATCTGATTGTGAAGGTGTCACTCTTTTCAAAATTCCATGCCCATCTATCCTCCATGCCACTTACTTCCTCTCTGATATTTTCTGGACATCCTTTACTGGAGAGCATAGAAGATTTTATCATAGTTTATACGCTGACCAGATGCCTAACAATATGTGGTTAACAACTGGTTTACCCATTTGCTCCGTCTCCACTTGACTTGAAAAACAGCAGGCACCTTCACCCCACTATTGTTTGATGACTCGTCTATCGATTTTAGGAGGCACGAAAGGCCCTCCGCTACTATCAGGAAGAGGTGCAGGGAGATTAGGTCTCCCTGTCGAATCCCACGGGATGATTTGAATTCCTATAGTCTCTTGCCATTAAATAAAGCTAAGAAGTTCGTCCTAACCAACCTCATGACTATGTCAACCCTTCTCTTTGTCAAGCCCAATTTGAGCATGATTGCCTGCAAATAGTTTCATTCCACTCTGTCATACGCTATTATCATATCCAATTTCAATGCACAATGATGATTATATTTGGCTTTGTTTCTCTTCATAAAATGGAGACACTCATAAGTTGTAATGATATTATCCATGACGAGCCTCCCTGGGACAAAAGCAGTCTGCTCTTCTGAAATAATGTCTAGTGGGACTAGTTTCAGTCAGTTAGCTATCACCTTGGGTGCTATTTTGTATAATACATTACAGAGAGAAATAGGCGTGAACTGAGATAGTAAAGTGGGATTTTTCACCTTTGGTATTAAAACTAAGATAGTCTCATTGATGCATTCTGCTATTTCAGTGCTATCAATAATGGTCTCATTGATGCATTCGTTATCTTTTGACCACAAACTTTCCGGTGCCGCTGAAAAAAGTGTGCAGGGAAACCATCCGGACCCGGCGCCTTTGTCAGGATCATCTGAAATAGGGTCATTTTTACCTCCTCCACCCTATAATCAACATTCAAACGATCATTCATCACCGGTGTTACTTTGCATGGCACCGGGTCCAGCACTTGGTCCATGTTCTGTACACCTACGGAGTACAAATTACTATAAAAATTTGTTGCAAGTACCTCTATCTCACTAGTGTCAGCAGTTAAACTTCCATCAGGCCTCTACAATGCTTTAATTTGGTTTTTTTGCGATGACTGGCTCTCAAGTGAAAGAAATACTCCCTCTGACCGAAAATGCGTGTCGGAGAAATGGATATATCTAGACGTATTTTAGTTTTAGATATATCCTTTTTATTAATTTCTGCGACAAATAATTCCGGACGAAGGGAGTAAGTGTTTTTATCTCCACGCGCTAGCCACTCGATGCGGGCGCATTTTTTTTGCGGGATAAACTTCCAATCTATTCATCATCTTTCAAAGCAGTACAAAGAACAATAGAAGTAAAAATTACATCCAGGTCCATAGACCACCTATCGACGACCATAATCACTGGAGCGAGCCGAAGGTGCGCCGCCATCATCGCCCCACCCTCACTAGAGCCGGGCAAACCTTATTGTAGTAGACAGTCGGGAAGTCGTCGTGCTAAGGTCCAAAAGGACCAACGCAACAGAACAGCAACCGCCGCCGATGAAGAGAAGCGTAGAACAGAAGGATCCAATCTAAAGGCACATAAACACAAACTAACGAAGGCCAGATCCATGTTGATCCACCAAAGACAAACGTCGTACACATCTTCACACGCCTTCTGATGATGCTAGACGCGTCACCAGAATGGGGACTAGGCGGGAAGAACCTTATTCCAACTTCAGAAAGCCGCCACCGTCCCATCTTCCTGAGCAGAACACAAACCCTAAACGCACACAAAAAAACCTCCAAAAATAAAGCAGGAGTCCTTCCACCGGTAAGAGCCGAGATCCACCACGCCTCCATGCCCTAAGGCCACAGAAGACGAAGCCGATCTGCAGCGGCGCCGACGGGAGGCATCAAATCCCGATCGGCCTCGCGTGAGACGCACGAGCCGAGAGACGTACGTGCGAGTTAAGGCAGGTTCGCCAGCCTTTCGTGGCTGTCTTGTCTAAACACTGAAAAAATGGCACAGCCACCTAACTTGGAGCTGGAAACATACATGTCTCGATCCCACTCATTGACGCCATAAATTCTTTTTGTGTGGTCGAATGGTTAGGAGGACAGTGATATCCCCAACTCATCAGGGTTCAAGTCATGGTGTTCGCATTTTTCTGAATTTATTTCAGGATTTTCGGCAATGCGTGTTCAGTGAAAGGAGATATTCCCGTCGACTATGAGACGTCTGTGATGACTTCGTCAATCTTAAGATGATATGTTAGCTCAGTCTCTCGAAGGTGCTCTTAGAGGTAGGGATGCGTAGGTGAGTTTATAGGGGAGTGATTGCGTTTGTAATATGTTAAAAAGAACAACGTCAGCACTAGCGCTACGTGATCTGATGTAGCTGTGTCTATATGTTCGAGCGTGGCATCTGGATTTGCAAGGGACCAGGTTGCCGTGCCTACGCATCTGTCCAACCGTACCCGCAGTGACTTCTTTCTCAAGAGTCCAAGGGTTGCCCTTGTACCCTATGTCTATCAATCCGCAAATATAAGTGCATCGTGGAATCCATCCATCTGGGTTTGACCTGGGCCGTACCCTAGAAAACGGGGGCCCCGTGCCAAATCCAAAATTAGGCCCTTGATATAACCAGTTGCAAATACGAAAATAAAATTTTATACTCAAGAGGCGATTCTCAAAACTCAAAATTAGTATGTTATTTAGCAGAAGCTTGCCATCCTTCTAGCATTCCCTGTCACGAAATCTTCAATTTGTTTTCTTACAAGTGGAAGAATAAATCTACCAGCCCTTCCATGCAGGACGGGATTTGCACTGCTTGCTGGAAGTTAAAGGGAATCCAAAACAATAAGCTACGCATCAAGAGGGGTTGCTCGCGCGTGCCACGTCAAATGCGTGGGTTGGGCAGGGAATAAGAGGGAAAAAGGAAAGAAAGGAAAAGTTGTCGAGTGAAACCCTCACACTCCACGTCATTGGTTCTGTTGTAAGATCAACAATTTCAACATCAATATGATATCCAGAGGGAGGACAATTTTTACATCGTCGGATCCGAGCTCCCCCCCCCCCCTCCCCCCTCATCCTAAGCCACTCCCGCGAGCGTCCTCGGGGGAAACCCTAGCCCCCCCCCCTCCCGCGCCGCGGGGCAAAGCTCGGCTGGCGTTGGTGGTGGCGGGGATCTGTTCCCTTCTTCGTCGTTGGCGGCTCTGCCTGGCGGCGGTGCAGCGGCGACCTGGGGTCCTGCGGGCGTGCGGCGGCTGCGGGGTGACGACTTCTTCTGGAGGTGTCGCACGGGACGGCCCCGGCCAGATTTGGCTCCGGCAGCTCATCGCGCGGCGGGGGCTGCATGCACCCTGGGTCACGGGCGTCTTGCTCTGTCGTGGCCGGCGACTGGTGGAGCAAGAGGCGTGGCGATGGCGGTGGATGATGTGCGACCAGGCGGGTGAATGGTGGCCGCTTGCTTGCTTGCTCTGCCCTGGGTCGGCGCGGGCCGTGGGTGGCTTGGGCTGCGGGCGGCCACCCTGCAGTGGTATGTAGGTGGTGGACGGCCGGGTTCTCCTCCTCCTCCTCTGCTTGTCTCGTGACTGGATCTGGCGGCTGGAGGCGAGCTTCGTCGTGTGTGGCAGGGTTGATGCTCTAGGCATCTTCGATCCTCAATACATTTCCATTCTTTATTTGTCAGTTTGCGATGGTGAATTGGATTCTGAGGTAGCTGAAAGCCAAGGATCCCATTTCACAACCGAACAATTGTCTATATGCATCTTGTCCCTCTTTGGCTCTTTCAAAGCAGAACAATTCACTCTTATTATAATTTATTTTTAACCCCGACAATTGTTCGAAAAGGCAAAGTACTAACTTCATATTTCTAGCCTTAACGAGATCATGTTCCATGAACATTATAGTGTCATCGGCGTATTGTAGTATGGAGGACCCCCCCCCCCCCCACATTAACAAGATGAGGGACTAGTCCTCCTAATTAGCCATTCTCCTTGGCCCTACCGATAGGTACTGCCAACATATCTGCCACTATGTTGAATAGGGGACATCAGGTCCCCTTGCCTTAAACCCTTATGAGTTTGAAAATAATGATCTGTGTCATCATTCACCTTAATCCCCATGCTACCCTTTTGAATAAAGGAATCCACATATTTCCTCCAGGTTCCATTGAACCCCTTCATGCGCATTGCCTGTTGGAGGAAGGGTCATTTGACTTTATCGTACGCTTTCTCAAAATCCACCTTGAAGATCACCCCATCTAGTTTCTTCGAATGGATTTCATGTAGAGTTTCATGTAAGACAACAACCCCTTCAAGGATATGTCCCCCTGGCATAAATGTCGTCTGACTCGGTTGTACCACCGAATGGGCAATCCGTGTCAATCTATTCGTGCCTACTTTCGTGAAGATTTGAAACTCACATTTAAAAGATATATAGGCCTAAACTGCTCAATACGCACTGCCTCCTCCTTCTTTGGTAACAGCGTTATTATTCCAAAATTAAGGTGGAAAAGTTGTAGGTGGCCATTAAAGAATTCATGGAACATCGGAATGAGGTCACCCCTTATGATGTGCCAGCATTTCGTGTAGAATTCTGTCGGGAATCCATCTGGTCCAGGTGCCTTATTATGTTTCATCTGTGACACTTCTTTGAACACCTCTTTTCTGTAAATGGCGCAGACAAAGTCTCATTTTCGTCTGTCCTGAGTTGGGGAATATCCCCGACTGCGAGCTCGTCAAGGGACATGAAACTATCCTCTGGTTGCCCGAAAAGTTGTTTATATTAATTTGAGATGTATAGCTTGAGGTTTTCATTCCCCACCACTGTACCTTCATCCTGTTCAAGTTGGATGATTTTCTTTCTATGTTTGCCATTCGCAATCAAATGGAATAACTGAGTATTGTCATCTCTTTGGACAACTTTCAAAAACCTTAGCCCTCAGTGCCCATTATGCTATAGCGCGCTATTTTTTCAGTGGGTGCGACACGGACAGGTTCGGCCATTCAGCAATCCGGAGGCGATCTTCTCCTTCCTCCCATTCTCTACCACGACCAAATCACACCTATAATACCATTGGGCTTTGTGTGGTGCGATGGCCCAAATTAACGAGAAGCCACCGATTTTTGCTGAGTAGCTGCCCCAGGACGGCAGGCCCACTTAGTTGTTAATCACGAGATAGAATATATTAGGACACATGATCGGACGGCCAAAAAGCAAGGATGCGTGAGAAGGCTGGGATGTGGTGCAGTTTTACTGTCCTTAACTAGATCTTGAATGGCGCGCGTTGCTGCGCCCTTGTATTAGGAATTTTGGATGAAATAGGTTTGCAATGCTTTTGTATAAACATGCATGTTGTTTTTTTAATTTAGACAGTCAAGGGCCACATAATAGAATTTTCTTTATTTTAGTTGGGTTGTTATGAGCCTTTTTATGTGAAGAGCACATGCAGTCATGAGTAGACCATGGTGAGGCTCCTGTCATCTTAATTCTTGACGTAGAACATATGTGAAGAGGCAAGTCACATGAATAGACCATGGTGAGGCTCCTGTCGTCTTAATTCTTGCCATAGAAGTTATGTCAAGAGGCAAGTTAATGATTATTATATGCTTATTAATACGCGGCCAATAATAAAGAGCTTATGGCTTTTCAGTTTTCATTCTTGACTACGTATTTGTAACTGATGAGTAAAACCTTCTTTCAAAGTTTTTATGTAATGACCACTTGTTTTCTGGAACAGAAAGGAAGCAGAAATGTATGCGTGGCTGTGGATGTCCCTGTCCTGCCCAAAATTAGCGTTGAACCTTGCACATCACAAAGCAATCGTTGATTCCGTCTTCTCTAGGCAAATCGTCTGCAAGATAAGATGAATGATTTAGTCTTTGTCAGCTGCTCTGGATCTTGCCTTTTTGAAAATCAAATATGGTACATCATACTTTTATGTACTATTTTTATTGCTTTTCCAACAGTTAGGCATGGACAGGTTTTTCGGTATTTGATTTTCTGCTTAGGCTCGCTGTCCTTTGTGGATCCCTGAAATTGTAGTTCTTGGGGATGACAGGGTCCTGTTCCAAGGAGCGGTCCAGGTTCTAGCTGCCATCATCGAAGTTGTTCTCTTTGCATGTCACAAATGCAGGCATATCCATTCATTCATTGATGAACAAACATCACTGGACATTCAAAGGTTACTGTCCTAAATGTGTATGCCGATGACCTTCTTTAAATTAAGTATCTCATGTCAAGAGAAATGTACGTCCCCCCGCAAAAAAAAAAGAGAAATGTACGTCAATGCTCATGTCTGAACATTACGATTTAGATTGTAGATTTTCTACCATAAATGGAGGACATGTACGAAAGTTGCAGTATGATTGTGCTTACTTGGTTCTCAAGGAAGCAGAACAGGTTTGTCATTCCCATCTCCTCTTCAACCGCCTCATCTTGACAACACTACTGCTGTTGGTTGCATGAAGGCGATTTATGTACAATCCTGTCATCTAGATCCAGGTCCATCTCCAGAAATTAATTATAGCTGAATTGAGTCCAATAACGTTAGATCAAGATGTATACAATACAAGTGAAGAGCACATCTTGTTACACACACACACACACACACACACACGCACACACACACACACATATATATAGATGACGCAAAGTAGTACAGACTAATCAGATCATACAAAAAGATCCAAGTTAGTTCACCTTGTCGTATGGTGTGCAAATATTTTTGAATTCACATGGCTAACATTGCCGTATTTTACATATGTAAGTACCAAACAAAATTTGATATATTTGAAAGATCTCTTACTGGGATAAATAAAATTACTCTGTAGCAAGCACTAACCGGGCTTCTTATACAGCATTCACATTTCAACTAACTGAAGCACAAACTAAAAAGCATGCTGTCTATGTGTGAAGGAGCTTGCCAGATAATTTGGAGAAAGCATTCCCATTAAACAGTTTATACAGGATGTGTATAGTGCAAATAATATAATACAAGAAACATTGCTACCTCTTACATGTGTAAGCACCGAACAGAATATGACAGTTGTCAAAGATATCTTACTGGAAGAATAAAATTACCATTTACCAACCAGCAAGCGAGCTTCTTATACACCATTCACCTTTAAACTAACTGAACCACCAACTAATGATAAGCATTCTATCTATGTGTGAAGCACCTTGCCAGAGAATTTGAAGAAAGCATTCCCACTAAACAGTTTATGCAGGATGTGTATACTGAAAATACTATAATACAAGTCTTATATGATGCCATGGAAAATAGATGCAGGATTACATATGTATCCGCCCATGCTGGCCCAGGAGTCGGCGGCGACGATGACGCCTTTTTCGAAGATGGAGGAGAGCGTGGTCGACCCCTTCTTGTTGTTCACCATCTCCTCGGTCGCCTTCTGGAACCCATCGAACTACCACCGGGAAACAATAACAAGGCAAACGGATCAGAGGCCGGCGGATTGCGATGTGAGGAAAGGGGGTCAAGGGACGGGGAGGCTCACACACGTCGCTGAAGCTGGGGAAGTCGAGGACGAGCTGGTCGGCGGAGAAGAGGCCGCCGAAGTTGTCACTGTCGGCCGCGGCGCCGGAGTGTTTCTTGCGTCTGAACCTGAAGAAGTGTCGATTTTCAGTTAATTGGCGCGCATACGACAACGCTTCGTGGGATCCAACGGATGTGATCGCTCGGTCAAAACCTCACTCGACGGCCGAGATCTAACTTACAGTTTCTAATCATTGGTAAGACAATCTTTCAACCACTGAATGAAGATAATCATTGCAGCACATATTTGGTAGACAATCTTTCAACCACTGAATGAAGATAAGAAAGAGAGGTTGTCAGCCCCCTAACGAAAATCTAATCATTGCAGGAATGCTAGTACTTGTTAATCTTGGGATCACCGGCTACGGCTACTGCAATGGTGCAGACGCGCATTGCAAGGGCGGCAGCGCCGCTAGAGCATGGATAGGGTTTCATCACAGTGCTTGCGAGAAGATAGGTAAAGCGGAGGAGTCTTCCATCTTGTACCAGTACTACAAAAAGCTTCAATCTTGATCTTGTACATACATCCCAGATTTTATCTTGTATACCAGGTGAACTGACAAAATTGGAGAAATAAAACTTCAGGGAAGATAACAATTGCAAAACCTCATAAGTAGGTTCTTAATCAGTAAGCACAATTTGAAAACATGAAGATATGAGGTATGGCAGGTAATAGGAACTAATTACCTGGCTAGTAGCCCTTGTAGTTTGAAAAATTCCCTGAACCAAAATATGAGAACCAGCCTCAATATTCGCCCGAATCATTTGACCAAAACCGTGTTGAACACCAATTAGCCTTGTTTCATGCAGAACTCATCATCATCCTCGCATTACTACTTAGAAAAGAACTGAGCAGAGTCTTGCCCGTTGTTCCGAGTCCTGAATAAGACCTCGATCTGCACAAATAACAAGGAGTTGGAGAATGCGCAGTGCAACAGGAAAGTAATGGTTATATTTCTATGAACTGAAGACCACCCACATGACTGCATGTAGTCAGTCTCCTCCCCTAATCTGGCATTCGACCAGCATGTGAGAGTGGATAAGACGAACAACAAGCAGCGATTGGGCTAGGATTTCCATTGGTGTGGAGAAAAGGGGCGGGGTTGGGAGAAGCCTTGGACAACGTCAGGGTGGACGACCTGTGAGCCGGTGGCGGCGGCGGACCTTAGATCCGCCCAAGGTTGAGGTCGCTAGTGACAAGAGGCAGGAGAGATGGGCGATCCTCTTGTGGGGCCTCGGCTGGAGCGCGTCCCCTCGCCGATCCCCTCGTGGCGCCTCGGCTGGATCCGTTCCTCCTCTGATAGTTCCACGAGTATGGTGGCGGCACGCGTTTGTGTCGTGGGGGTGAAAGAGGGAGGAGAGATGAGCGAGAGGTTAGGTCGAAATTACTAATTAATTAAGGAGTACTAGTAGATCGCCCCACGGGCCTATTTTTTCATGTGCACATTAATACAATGCATATCAAATTTTGCAGATATTTTTTTAATTGCACCTGTAAATATAATACATATAAAATTTTGTATGTATAAAAAATATATCCTGCAACCATTGTTGAGGAAATCGTTAACTGGTAGCTGCTCGGTCGGCTGGCGAGTAAGGGATTAATAGGCTAATCGGCAAGTTAATCGGCCCTTTAATCAATTAATCGGACAATTTATCGGTTTATCGGCTACTCGGTGACCCTACGAGTAGGGATTATTCGGCAAGTTAACTGGTTAATCGGACGAATTCTTGAACATGGCCTGCAACAATCATAAAATAATTGAAATCCACTTCACTCGCAATTTCACTCAACCATGTATACAGAGAGAAATGATCTAAATAATTATATGTTGTCTTTAGCTTCATTTGCACTCCGCAACCCCAGTAGTGACAAATCCGGCTCGCAATGCCCCCTTCCCCCTCCATGAACACACACTTCACAATCAATTGAACCATCTATACAGTTACTAACATGTTGCATCCCTTCTAAGAAGGATTGACATGAAAGGGACACCTTACCCATGATTCTCCTGTCTTTATGATCTCTGCTATCTGGGCAACATCCAGATTGTAGAGACGTCATTCTCTTGAGCACATCGCACATATGTGTCTTCTATTGCTGCTTTTGCTTGAGTGTGCTGGTGAATGATCTCATTTGCTATGTAACAGATAGACAAAAAACCTACCAAAAATATCAGTGTTATATCAACTCATTGGTGTTATTAATTCCAAAAATATGGGAGTGTAATTGTCCAGGAAATCATCTAAGAAATTATTACAAGTGGTACTGAAATCAGTTGTCAAAAAAAATGGTAAGCAAACATTAGAAAGATGGTCCCTAAAAAATGTTTCACACGTGTCTCTCGCGGAAGCAAAACCACGACTCTCGTGAAAGAAAAAAAAGAAAGCGCGTATTTCACGCAAAAAAAAATTGTCAAAAAGCTAAGGAAGACCGGTGAAAAACCAAAACGTGGAAAAAAAACTGTTTAAAAAGCCGAAAACGCGTGCGAAAAAAAACAAAATCCGAAGAGAGCACCCAGAGCACGACATGTGGCGAATGGCTCAAAGCACACCAAGTGCCGCTAATCATTGCGAGGCTTCCGAAGGAGCGCTCGTTAACTAGTTGCTTCCCAAAGTCAAGTGGCATGGGAGGGGAAACGAATCAACGATGATGTTTTTTTTTTGTCCGCTGGAAACGAAAGAAAGAGCGAACGCAAGTACCGTTTGGGCGTGCGGTTCACATCATCACGCGTATCTAAGTTTTTTGAGAAACCTCGGCCTATTTAACCACAAAGCGTCCAAGTTGGTCGTCGGAGCAGCACCCCAAGATACGTTTGTTCGGCCTTAACGAGCAGGTTGGCCCGAAAATGAGCACAAGCGCTTGAAGTGGGATGACCGAGCAACTAAGGACGTTTTAGCGAGAAGATCTGGAGCGTTGAGTCCAAAACCAGACGGTTTAGGGTGCCAAATCGATGCGGAAGGTCCTAGCTAGCTCAGTTTTACTGTTTCTCAATTAAGGACATTTTATGCAGAAACATTGGCATGGGCATGTGCTGTTGTGGCTCGGAACAATTATGGTAACTGGAGAAATAAAACAAAAAACTGTAAAACCGAAAACTGGAAATCTTATATGGAATATAATGAAAATAGGCCTCGGAAATGCAGGGGAAATTGACCACTAAAGTGTTGTATCAGGAGAACAGGCCCTGTACAGCTGTACTACAACCAAACGTACATGAAAAAGGAGGGATCGGCTCGTTTCAGGCGCCTCCTAAATGGGTAGGCCCAGAACCGTGAGGCCACTGCCTTATTTTTTTTCTGTTTTTTCTCATGTTTTCTGTTTTTCATTTAGCATTTTTTAAATTTTTGTGTATACTACCAAACATTTGAAAAAAGGTCCTCCAGTCATTTGAAAAATGTTAAATATGTATAGGGAAAATGTTTCTCATGTATATGTAAAATGTATACAATATGTATGAAAAAAAGTTAATCATGTATTTTAAAAATGCTAAACAAGCATTTGAAAAACAAATTTTAACCAAGTATTTAAAAAATATTAATAAAGCATTTCAAAAATATTAAAGTTGTATAGAATAGCGATTGTCATGTATACAAAACAAATAAAAGGTGTATGAAAAAATAATGATCATGTGTTTTAAAAAATGCTGAACTTGTATTAAGAAATTCCTTTTGTATGCAGAAAATATACAACAAACATTAAATATGAGTAGATATCAAAAATCATATATCTAACCAAATAATTGATGTACTTAAAGAATGTTAAACATGTGTATAAAAATGCTCCTGGTGCATACGCAAATGTACATTGTTTGTGAAAAAAAAACTATTGCCATTAGAAAATTCACAATGTATTAAAAAATGTTGATCCTGTCTTAAAAAAAATTGTATTTCAAATTTTTCAGCATGTATTAAAAATGTATTATATATAACAAAAATGTATAATATGTATGAAAAAAATTGACATAAAATTATATGTGATAAAAATGTTAACCACGTATTTGAAAAATGTAAACATATATAGAATATGTTTCTGATATATATGAAAAAATATTGAATGTATACTGGTGAAAGTTGAAATATGTTGAACAAAGAGAGAAACTGATGAAAAAAATAAAGAAATAAAGAAAACGAAGAAACCCAATAAAAAATGAAATCCCAAAAAATGCAAAAAATGGAACATTGAAAAGCAAGAAAGAAAAAAAGGTAAACAAATCAATGAGAACCAAGAAAGAAACAAAGAGAAACAAAAAAACGGAGAAAGCCGAGTAAGAAACAAAGAATATCAAAGAAAAGAACTAAAAACTGTGAAAGAAACAAAAAAAACGATGAAAAATTGAACAAAACAGAAAAATGAAGTAAACGGGAAGAAGCGAATGCAGCCAACCCCCGAGCAAGCAAGCGCGGACGAAAAAAAACATTCAGAGATGGTGAAAAGAGCATGGCAAAAATTAGTTGTGCAGGGCCTTTGTCCGTCCGCCCGTGAGGTGGTGCACAGAGATCTCCATGCATGGGATCGCAAGGTGCTGCAAGGCCCCGTGCGCGCTTGTGGTCGGCCCAGAAAGAACTCGGGAACTTGATGCGACTGTCGTATACAGCTGAAAACAATATGAAGCAGAACGACCTCATGCTTTTCATTGAAATCTTCTCGAACGGGAGGAAATCTACCGGGCTCAACACGGGTGAGTAAACTGGCTGCGCAGAAGAGATCGTAATACAAAATATTTTAATCGGTTTGCCTTGGCCGGTAGACGCTGCAATTTAATTAAGAATTGAAGGATAATAATAAAATGTGATGATTTAGTCTTAAACTTGCAAAATGCAACCCCATCATACCCCAACTTGCACCTCATGTGATGTTTTAGTCCCAGGCCAATCAGAGAACGACAATTGGCAGCCAGGTGGCTGGCCCGGTCGACGCACGCAGTTTTGCAAAAAAAAAACTGCCATTTTTTCTAATTAACCCGCACTCACCTCCACCTGAATTAAATCTGTCAGGCACGGGGATCCGCCGGATTCGGCGCCACCACCACGATCAGGCCCGTGATCCACTTCCTCAGCCTCCGGTACACCGCGGAGAGCGTGGGCTGCGCTAACAGCGGCGGCGCGATGGCGCCGCCTCCGCCGCCTGGATACGCCGCCATGCTGCTGAACTTGGACGCCGTCGTCTGGATGTCGTCGAAGCACCGGTTGCACCTTTGATCCATCTGCATCCATCCAACAGGCTCTGCCATGAGATTTTTTTTTACTCTGGTAATAACACTCTGAAGTTGAGATAAAATTCAGGAGCTCGCTCACCAGCTGTAGCAGTTTCAGGAAGACGTTCCTCAGAGCATCTTCAACAGGCGCGCTAAACAAGCGTCGCGCCGCAAATTTAGCCAGTTTAGCGCGCGCGCAACCCGGCGGGTGGCTCCAGCGGCGCGCAATAACCGCGCGCGCGGTATAAGGAGTTGGGCGCGCGGTCGGATTCGCTATCTCGTGCGGTGTATTTGGGGCGCCCGCTTCCGCGCGCGGCACACTCGAGCACTCGCGCTGCACTCTCTCTTCTCCGCCTCCTACGCCCCGCGCGCGCCAGCGCCGGCGAACTGCACCCCATGGACGCACGCGCCGGCACCCCGCTCACCCCATCCTATAGCCGCGACCCCCCCACCGCCGCCGCCGCCGCAAATCCTAGCCCGGGTAGCGTTGGCCTCGCCTCCGCCGGAGCTCCTCCGACCATCGGCCTCGCACGCGGCCTCTTCATGCCGCCGCGGATGACCTTGGCGGCGGGTGGCGTCGCGCCGGCGCCGGCCCGAGCCGCCGCCCTTTCCTCAAAGCTCCCCAATGCGGCGCGGCCAAAGAAGGGCAAGACATCGGCGAAGAAAAACAAGGCGGCGGACGGCTCCGGCACCTCGAAGGCGAGGAGGAAGAAGCTTGTAGGGTGTGCGACGGGCGTGGCAGCTACCGAAGCGCCGACGAGCTCACTCGTTGAGCCGGCGGCCGACGCGCACAACATGTTCGACGAAATGCCCCCAAGGTAAAAAAACCAACTTTTAATTTTTTGTTATTTTTTCAATGCATTCACATATAGATAGCTTATTTGCATTGTTCAAAAAACTTTGTAGTCTCAATGATGATGCATACATGTCAACGATGGGTGTTGGCTCCAACGATTCGCATTGGTCTCAAACCAATGACATGCATTTCGAAGACCATGAGTTCGAGGTGGACGAGGAGGGTGAGGGCATTGTCGACGCACCGAAAGGAAGAGCGGGCAATTACACCAACGTCGATGACATCTTACTATGCAATACTTGGTTGCAAGTGTCGAGGGATCCATCCGTTGGAGGTGATCAAAGTAGAGATGCTTATTGGGGGCGGATGAAAGAACACTTTGATGTTCACAACTTGAGTGGAATTGACCGCTCCGAGAGGGCGGTGGCCTCGGCGCCATGGGTGGTATGGGTGGCTTCGGAGCTACCGTGGGCGGTGCAATGGGAGGCATTGTTGGCTTTGGAGCACCCCCGACGCTATGGCCACCATGGGAGGCATGAGTTTTGCTTCTCCCATGGGACGCATGGGTGCACCTCCGGCCGCCATGGGCGGAATGTCTTTCGATGTGCCTCCTCGCACACATTCCCATGAAGATGCCGTTGAAGATCTTGTCAACACCGTCGGAGCTTCACGTGATGCGGTGCGCGATGAGTAGAGGGAGGAAGATTCATCTTCGGAGGCGGAAGAATTGTCTTCCGAAGATGAGGACGAGGATGAGGAATGATGTGTCTTTCATTTGTGTATTGAACTTGATTTGCATTTTGAACTTGGTTGGATGAACTTGTGGGCATGAACTTTTCTTCATCAACTTGTTTGTGTGAAATTTTATATGTCATGTTCATTGCATTTTGAATGTTTCAACTTCATTTTGTGTTCAAAATGTCATACTCCCTCCATTCCAAAATATAGTGCGCCCGCGCTTCCCGAGGTCGAACTTTGACCATAAATTTAACGAACGAGACCGATTGCGGCGGGAGAAAAAGTTACATAATTAAAAACTTCTTTCGAATACGAATTCACTGATATAACTTTTGCTCCCGCCGCAATCGGTCTTGATAGTTAAATTTACGGTCAAAGTTGAAGCACGGGATAGAGGAAGCACTACATTATGGAATGGAGGGAGTATATGCAATGCCCCGATGAGTCACACGCGCTGCATTTTTTGCGTGCTGCTGGAGCGGCGCGCGCGTGCTGCATTTTAGCGCGGCTGCTGGAGTCAGCGCTGCGCGCCGCGCCAAACGAGATGATGGGCGCGCGGCAAAGCAGTTTTTTGCGCGCGGCGCGTTCGTCGCCTGTTGGAGATGCTCTCACCCTCTGAGCCTGCATCCACCTCCCGCCGTCGGCTGGGTGCTCCTCGGAGGGAAGCATCAGGTGGTTGGAGCTCACCGACGACGGCGTCCTCGCTGAGCAGCTCGACGAGAGCAGCAGGCTTGCCTCGCTGCCAATGTCGCTGACTGAATCATCAGTCGTCTCGGCCATGTCCGTCAGCAGGCAGCTGGCGAACCCATTCAGCAGCTCCTGGGCAATGTGCGCGTATCCCGAGTTCCCGACCGCGGCAGCACCTGCGAGAAGTGCGGAGGCCTCGAATACATCTGTGGGTACACGTGCCGCAGCTCGTAGTCGCCGGCACCGACATCGCCGTAAGGAGGCAGATGGAACTGGCCGGCGCCGGCGTGAGCCCTGACGGCCTGAGGCTGCTGGTAGCCAAAGCCTTCGCTGTTCACATGGGTCAGGCCGGAGCAGCTCACCTCCGAGGACTGCTCCGGCATGCTCGCCATGGTGACCGAGGAAGACTGGGCACCTAGCCTGAGCGAGAGGCCGCTCGCCGTGCCGGCGACCGCGTCCGTAAGGTCGCCGCCGCCGGAGAACGCCGTCGGGTAATACGGCTGGTGGGTCGAGGCAGCGCTTGGTCCGTCGTAGAGCCAGCCGCAGTGTGGCTCTCCAATAATGAGCTTGGCCATCTTTGACGGCTGGGCGATGGTGACCTCCGCCGTTCCGTACTGGAAGAAGTCCGCCGAGCCGGAGGCGGAAGGGAGCATGGAGTGCACGGTGCTGCAGCTCCAGAAACAGTCTGTCTAGCTTGAACGATCCAGCAACAGATCCTTCCCATGACCACGAGCGCCCAGCACCTAAACCAATAACACGGTGTCCCATAATATAAGAGCGCTTTTGACACAAGTATAGTGTCAAAAACGCTCTTATATTATGAGACGGAGGGAGTAATAATCTGTCCAGCTTGAAGAATATGCAGTTTTTCGTCTGCATGACAATGTCAGAGATTTGTCAAACTAGTGGGAGCATAGTCAAAGTAAACTACTTCTGCACAAATCAGGGATTTGTCCCCGCGAGCATTGCAACTCGTAGTACTACAGGTACATCCCAGGGTGGAGCTACAGCAAAGAATTGACACAATTCTCCAAAACAGCATTCTCCTGGATGAATTTACTACAGGTACAAGGTTTGCTACAGGTACAGCAACTACCTTCTGGTCACAAGGTTTGCTACGGGCACCTGAAGATTCAAACCGAGCTTACCCTGAAAGTTATGCTGCCTCACCAGTATAGCTGGCACAAGGTCTTTATCGAACTTGACGAGGTGAAGGAAGCCAGTGACCATTCGCTGCAAGGTTGCGTCGCCCACAACACCGTCAGCCTCAATGACTTGCTTGTTCAAAGCAGCAAACTCGTCAAGCTCCTTTGTATCCTCATACAAAGAAGCCAGCCTTTCCAGAATCATCTCTCTGTGCGCCTCTGCCTCATCAAAAAGAGCCCGAAACTGAGGACTGACCTTCGAAACATCACTGAAATGGGGCCTTGTTTGCTTGATAACAGCAATCATTGATTCCTCCACAAGCAGCAGCTTTAGCAAGAAGATGGTAAACGAAACCTTCTTCCAGCTTTTGATAAGATCATAGAGACAGCCTGTGCCTAGAGGATGAACATATTTTTGGTGTTTTGCGATGCTGCCAGCAGAGCTATCATCCAAGGGGGCGAAACGCGGGCATTCTCCAAACAATACGAAGAGTGTGTGAAAGTACAAGGAGCCTAGATCATTTGCCTCCGGCGACGGATTCTCATAGAGATCCATGAGGAAGATCGCAATGTCCTCCAACACTTCTCCATGTATTTCCACTTTTTTCCTAATAAAAGATTGAGAATGTGTGTCAGTAAAAAACCATTCTAAATAACTGAGGGATGTTGAGAATGTGTGTCAGTAAAAAACCATTCCAGAAAACCACTTTTTTCCTAATAAAACATAGAATAAATTAGTAATAGTTGAAACCACATGAGAAAACAAACACAACAATGTGGTAGAGTCAAGCAAATCCATATCAAAACAGCAAGATAGGACAATGAATTTAGTGCAAAACATGGAAAAATTAGAAATGTTTTAAACAACGGCAGGTCAATATAAAGAAAGCAAGCTAGCACAGACAAACATATCATCAAGAAATCTAGATGGTCAAAAGGAACAGTTCAATTCATACAATGACAAACAGTGAGTAATTCATAAACATACAAGAAATGATACTCTGAAAAAGGGAAGATGCAATTAACAAGAGTGCAAAACATGGAAAAACTCACTTTTGCTGGCGGGCTAGAAGGTGGTAACGGATATCTGGTAGTATAAGCACCATTGACAGCTGAATCGCCCTCAAATGCCAGGGGAGACGATCTGTTGAAATGGTGACGCACCTGGTTGAACAGGTTCTTGAGTTGATATTTGTTGGGGGTCGTTGGTAAAAAACTACTCCAGTTTCAGTTTCAAGTTCTTGTAATTCTCGGGTGCCCACGCTGGCCGTATCTGGGAGCCAGACCACAAAAAGCCAGGCTTGGGAGCATCCTCCTCATCATGATATGCATAAGGAAACTTAGGGATGTCCTAAGTCAGGAACAAGTGCATTTAGAGGCAGGTAATGAATTGAAATGCAAGAACAAGAGTAATGATAGGCAAAGTAAGGGAATGTACTTGCCTTGACACTGGCATCTCTTGTACTAGTACCTAGATAGATAGAGATGACACATTCAAGTCAGATCTAGGACGCCCTTGACCGAGAGAGAGTGTGGCCGACCAATAAACAAGATGATATTTATACTCCCGCTGCACTCGTCGTCTTGGGATGGAATGGAAGAGCTCTTTGGCGGTGGCGTCGCCGACAGGTTGTGCACCGAACCGAACCGAACCGGCGGTGGCGTCGCGGCCGGTTGTGTTGTGTGCGACGCACCGAACCGATGGCGAGCGGTGCTGTCGCCGGCGGAAACGGAGTGTGATGTTCTTCATCTCTGCTAGTGGTACTACTCTTTGGGTTGAGAGGGGACGGGAATGGAGTGCTAGATGTGATGATGGGTTGAGGTGGTCACTTATATAGGCGGGCGGGCGGGCAGCCGTGTCGTTTCCTAATACCGCCGAGCAATTAACGCGAGAGGGGCCCACGCCAATAATGTCGCACAAACGAACCAACGGCCATCCTCGATTCGATTTTTTTTTCGCCTTCTAATTATTATCTACAGTACCAAAAAACCTGACGAATGGCCCATGCCAATGCACGCGACGCGTTTTTATGAGGGGAAATATTGCCGCATTTATTTAATCAAACGCATTCGGAATGTCATCCGAGATTACATCAAGCACATAATCTGGGGTGACCCCCAACCAAACATTGCAAAGTTCATCTCCTACCCCTATTTTAGCAAGTCTATGAGCGGCAACATTCGCGGAACAACGAACCCAAGTGACTTTGGAGCTAACGAACGAAGAAAGCAACATCTTCAGCTCTTGAATCAACGGGCCAGTGGCTGACATCACCTTGTGCTAATTATTGAGCATCTTAACTACTCTTTGCGAATCCAGTTCCACATGTATCCTGTCGGCCTGTATTTCCTGCGCCAAAACAAGGCCTCTCTTGCATGCAAGAATCTCTAACACTTCAGGGTCGACCATGCCTCGGAACAGGTGGCACAGCCCGGCACGAAAGGCCCCATTCTCATCCCTTATCACAGCACCAGCACCCCCCTTGCTCCCTGACCGAGCAACTGCCCCATCTGAATTGAGTTTAAGCCACCCCTCCTCTGGAGGCTTCCACTTTTGCTTGATCTGTTGCTCTCTCGGGGGCTTGTTGTCGTCATGGACAGCTCTCCATTCAGCCATGTGTGTGACCACGCGCTCTATGATTTCATGTGGCGGGGCTATGCGCTTGCCTTCTCTGGTTTCATTCCTTGCTAGCCAAAGCTCGTAGGTAGCCTGAACCATTGCTCCCCGCTCGTCGTCTAACGCGCCGGCGAACCATCCCAGGAGCCAGCGAGCCAATGCACGCGACGCGTTGATGCAAGTGGGCGGGCGAATAAACAAGTTTTCGAACCGCGCACTCCACTCCGTGAAAAGCGACCGACCCCTCCGACGGCGCGCCTTTCGATGGAATCGTCCCACCCCACCCCCACCCCCACCCGGGCATGCATTGTCTCCACACACACACCTCTCTTTTTTCTTTTTTTTTCTTTTTTCTCCCTCAGTTTCATTTGATTGAAAACCAAACCAACTTATTGTTTTTTTCTTTTTTTCTTTTCTCTCTCTCAGTTTCATTTGATTGAAAACCAAACCAACTTATTGAAAAAACACAACTACATACCTTGATGAAGAGCCTACTACAAGACACGACGGCCGCCCTCCTAACTTATAATCGTTCAAACCCTACCACCAACCTCGATGACGGTAGGGTATAATTGCTTACCATCTGGAGCCTCGACGGTAGGGGGCAAACATTTAGCTGTGCTGACGTGGATAAATTTTGTACCGCCAGAGCCCCCATCGGTAGGATGTTACTATGTCCTACCGTCATCAACCCGCCACGATAGAAAAAGATTCCAAAATTTTGTTAAACCAGGATCAGATTTGGCTCAACTTTCAGAAAGAAAAAAAAGGGTCAAAACACCGAATTCCCCTGGAAATTGCCACACCTACTTCTACCATGGTGGTTCAGAAACAAGTGGTGGTGAAAGGAATCGCATCAGGAAGCAAACAAATCACGCGCACATGATCATGTCGTGCTTGTGCCTACCCGTGAAATGTGCTGCGCACACAGTGGAGGTGTGCACGTGATCTTTGTTTGTTTTTTCTCTCTTGGAGGGGAGGGGGCGATCTCTGTTGGATTGACTGTAGCTGAAATAACCTGTCCAGGGGCCGGGGGGGCGAGACAGGCACCCCGCACCACGTGCTTCATCGACACGTCTCGGCTCTCCACGTAACGTATGTACATCACTCTTTTTTTCGGTAGGCTATGTATAATACAGCAAATTAAAATATAATAATAATAGAGCAAAACAAATCGGCGACCATGGTGATTGGCATGGTTGACCAATGGCCAGCCAGCTCAAGGCGGAAGAGAAAGGTTGCTACTAGTTGAACCGCCGTCCCTAGCTAGCTAGGGTGACGGTTAATAAGGCCAACTCCATCGCGCCATCTCGTTCCGTCCGGCCCCGTCTGTTTGTGGTAAAAGGGACAAACCAGACGGCCCAGCGCGCGACGGCCTGAACCCATTTAATCCGTTTTGTGTCCGGACCGACCCATTTTGAACATAAACATGCGTCGGGTTTGGATCGCGGCGGACAGCAAACAGACGTATGGCTCGTCCGCGTCAGGGCCGCGTGGCAGGCGGCCACCTACCTCCCACCGCCCGACATTAATGCGCACGCGCGGCCGGTCTCACCTGTCATCCGCCCAGGCGAACGGTCGCCGTCTTTCTTAAATGGGAAGTCGTGGATCGGTCGTCGTCCACACTCCCCACTCCAGCCCGCTGCCTCTTCGAAACCCGACACGCCCCAAACCCTAGCCTCTCCCCGTCCTCGAACTCGCCGGCCGGCCGCCTCGCAGCCATTGGGCTCTGGAACCACGGCTGCAAGGGGAAGCATGACCGCGAGGCTGGATCCTCCTCGGGACGCCGTCACGGCTCCGTGAAAGAGGAGGCCGCATCGCCACCGCGTCGGGCCCCCGTGCCTACCCCATTCATCATCGGCCCTAGGGCCGGCGGCGAGCGCGACCGGCAGTACATCAGCGCGGATGTATGCCGACGTTATTGGGAGACGAGGACGCCGATCCGCTCCCGTGGAGCGACGTCCACCTCCCCAATAACTGGCATCTCTCCGTCGATCGGGTCCCGATCCCGATGAGCAGCCGTGCGCGCCGCGAGGAGATCGAGCGCCGCCGCCGCCTCCTCCCCGACGACATGTACTACGACGACAGGTACGCCCCTGACTCCGTGCTCCGGGACACCTGGCTAAGGGACGAGCACGACGTACGGCGCGCCTCTTTCTTCGCCGGCACGTCGTCGGGGCCGCGGCGGCTACGTCAAGAGCGCGCAGCGCCTGCTCCCCAGGTGCGCGGGCGTACGCGGGTGCGCGGCCTCACGCCCACGCCGTCGCCTTCACCATCTCCGTCGCCACCACTACCTCCTCGCATGACAGCGGAGGAGGAGGCCCGGCTAATGCAGCGTGTCATGGAGGACTCCATGAACATGCATGATGAGCGCCAATGGTCGGGCCTCGAGGAGACGATGGCTCTCTCTGCGGTCGGCGACGTCGCCTTCCCCGAGCTGCAGATGGTGAGGGCGGAGGAGGTGATGGAGGAGGAGCCGGTGGCCATGTTCCACCCGGGCCTGGTGGGCCAGCAATGGAGCTGGTCGTGCACGGCTCCAGAGATGGCCGACGCCGTGGGGGGCGTGAACTGGTGCCCCACGCCGTCGCGGTCACCGGAGCGGGAGGCGTCGCCACGGGAGGAGGTGGTGCAGGCACCTCCCGCCTTCCAGCCCGCCACCGTGTACCACGGACCGCCGTCCTACCTCTGGACGCCGCCGGACTACGTCGACCTCGTCAGCAACGACGACGACACCGGCGGCACTGAAGACGGCCACGGCCACGGCATCGACGGGCACGGCAGGAGTGTGCGGGCGGTGTTTTTATTTTAATTTTATATTAATTATGCCAATGTGAACTGTGAAACTGGTCCGTTTTGTGGCTGTGATGGTTAATTTATGTTTTATGTTTTTATATTTGCGTTTATTTACTTTTTTGGCGTTTTATTTTAGTTTTTTAGTTTTTTTAATCACGTCCACCCCGGACATGATTTGAGGTGCGGCCGCGTGTTGGGCGCACCCACGACTCAACAGACAGAAGCGGACATGGACGAATCCATTGCCGCCTTAAAGAGACGAAATCCGGCCAAACCGGACATCTGTTTAAGGTCATGCGGTGGAGTTGGCCTAACTCGCGGAGAGGCGATCATATCTCATCCGGACTCTCGTCACCATCGCCCGTGTCTCTCATCATCGGCAGGCCTGCTTTGTCCACGCCCTGGTTCTCTTCGGGTGCAAAACACAATTCCCTGATGGACGTCTCCAGCGATCTCCAGATCCCAAATCCATCCACATAAGTCTTTTTGTGCGATTCTACTCTCTCTGTTCCAAAATATAAGTCATTTTAGAGATTTCAATAAGAGACTACATACGAAGTAAAATAAATGAATCTATACTCTAAGCTACGTCTATATACATCCCGTATGTAGTCCATAGTGAAATATCTAGAAAGACTTGTATATTTAGGAACGGAGGGGGTAAGACGTACGGTCGTACAACCACCAAAACCCTACTTTGTTCTGTTCGTGGTCTTTGGTGACGCCATGGAGGACATGTAGGGGATGCTAAGGAGTATGAAATTCTCGATTGCGGGGAGGAAAGCCATCAACATCACACCAGAGCAGAAGGAGAAGGTCTTTGAATGGGCGGCGGATGATCCGCAAGTGGTGGGGAAACTATTCTCGGAGAGACCTTCACACGCAAAGCATGGTTGGACAAAAGATAGGGAGGATATGGTGCGCCATCAAGGGGCTCATGTGCAAGGAGTTGGGGGAGAACGTCTTCCTCTTCACGTTTCGGCAAGCGTCGGGATGGAGGAGAGCTCTTGAGGACATGGTTGTTTCAGGAGGAGCTTCTGGTTATGGAGGAATATGGTTCGGATAAAACTGTGGAAGAATATGAGTGTTAGGTTAGCCCGGCCCCCGGGACACAATCCGGATGATCCGGACATCATGGTAGTTACTCGGATAATCCGCAGTAAAAGTGGGATAGGCTATTTGGACAAGATGAACTTGATGGAAGGGTTTACCTATGACCTTTTGGTAGAGATGTCACATGAATTATTCTAGCAAGATGTGGCTTGAGCAAAGCTTTCATGAACCCCTTTCATCCCCTCGTAATAGTGCGGGACACCTATAACTCAAGAATTAACCCAAAAGGTTATGCTTCTTTTATTGTTTTCACCATGCTTGAGTCATATTCATTTTGGTGGGTCCTCGATCCACACACATAGATGCCAAGGGGACTAAGAACATGTATATTCACTTAGCAAATATAATTAGTCCCATATATATATATATATATATATATATATATATATATAGTGTTACTATTCATCACCCAGGATGCAGAATAAGTTATTCTTCACCCGAGGTAATCTTACTATCACTTCCTAAATAAATTACGTTTAGAATATAAATAGTTACATGCACATTAATTCAATATGTAAAATATGGTCTAAAAAAGTTATAAGATCAGAAAAATCACATTTTATGTATGTTTTACAATATGTTTTTACATTTGTAATTTTATGTAACATAAAATATTTTTTACGGCGAGTACATATTTTCTTACGTTCTTTTTTTATGTATGAAATAAGACAAAATTTACAAAACGTAAAAATACGGTGCATTGATGTCAAAATAGAGAGGGGGCGAAGAATAACTATTCCTCACCCAGGGTGACGAATAGTATTTTTATCAACATTCAAAATGATTAAGGGCATGATTGCACTTTCGGTCTCCGAAAAAGTACAGGAGCGGACGAGCGCGCCTACTCACGGATCGTCAGTACGGTCCTCGGTCGGGGTCCGCCACACACATTTATCTTTTAGCAAGACAACCACGCTCGCAGGCCCGTGATGCAACGATTCCCCAAATTCAAGAAAGAACCCTAGCGGGGACGTACGTTGCTCACCGGCGTTCTACAAGTGCCGTAACCCTCCTCCTCCTCCTTCTCCCAATGTTCAATCGATTTCTTGCTGGATCTCTAAGAGCATCTCCAGCTGTGGAGCCCCCCAGGAGGCATTTTTTCGCCGTTGGGGGGCTGCCGGCGAGAATTTCTGCCTGGGGACGACAAAATCTCAAGTCGTTTTCACCCCCAAGCGAGTCCTCGCCTCTGCTGGCCGCTGCTGCCCCCGCCCGCTATGGCCGCCGCTGCTCGCGCCCGCGCCTGCTGCTCGTCACCCGCGCCAGGCCGCTGCTGTTCGTGCCCCTGGCTGCTGCTGTTGTGGCCACGCCCGTGCCTGGCCCTGCTCGCGCTTGGTCGCGCGCGCCCGTGGCCGCGCCCGCGCCTGGCCGCGCCCACTACTAGACTGCTAGAGCTAGTTGTTGCCGATCTTTAGGCCGCGAGCGCGCAACAAGTGTGGTCATGCACGGGGCAAAGAGCACCGGATCACCACCACCTCGCAGCAGCAACTGGTTGGCGCGGCGATGGGCGGCGGCGTGGACAGCCACGGGCACCGGCGCGTCGCTGTCGCTCAACATGCCCGCCTCCGCGCCGAGCATCCACCTCTAGGACTCCATGACGCTCCTCCGAGACCTCAACGCCACCCGCGACGCGCTCTCGCTGGCTCGCGCGGAGCTTGCCTTCCTCCGGGGGCCGTGCGGGACGTCGTCGCTCCTCCTCGAGTTCGTGCTCGCCAAGCTCGGCGCCGTCCACGGCGATACGCCGGCGGTCCAGGACTTCAATGGCTGGCCCGAGGAGCCCATGGGCGAGCTCAAGACACGCCCGCGCCTGGCCGCCGCCGCCGAGGACGGAGATGATGAGGAGGAGGAAGGGGGCGCCCGGCACGCCACGCCCCACTCGCCGCCCGGCCTCCCGCCCTGGCCTTCGCTAGCCGGCGCGCCCGTGGCGCCCTGGCCGCCGCCAGTCGTGCCCGTGCAAGGGCCGGTGCCGCCCGTGCATGGCTCGTCGTGGCCGGGGCCGCCCGTGGCCGGCGCGCTCGGGGCCTCCTCCGCCGAGTCCTTCACACTGGCCAAGACGGGGAGACACGAACGAGGAAGGCGGGTTCCGGCGTGGCTGGAGCTGCAGGAGAGAGGCCATGCACGTGGTGGGCCTGTGAGGAAATGAGGAGAGAGAGTGAGGAGAGAGGCTGACGTGTGGGGCTTTTGCATGCAAAAAAGAGTGCCGGCACCCCAGCTGCTCCCCAGCTTTTTGGGTTTGGGTTGGGACCGCCGGGGCGTAAATTTGGCTAAATCCAGCGTTATTTCAGGGTCCGGGGGTCTGACTGGGCGAAAAAATACGTGCCGGCGATGAAAAAGGCCTCCTGGGGGTTCTCGAGGGGACGGCTGGAGATGCTCTAAGTTTGTTTTTATCCCACCAAGGGCAGCCGGCAGCTGGTGGGTGCAATTTTTACAGGCAGCAAGCGTACGCGGACCACTTAGCTGCGCTGGGACCGACGACACCCCCATTGGCGCAAATCCAGCCGATCCAAGCCGCACCCGCACCCGCACCATGTGTTGCCGCCCTCGTCGGCACAGCCGAACGGTGCCCCGGGGGGCAGCGAGTTTGCCTCGTCGTCCACACACGCCGAGGGGAGATCCGCACCGCGTTGGCTTTCCTCTACCCAATATCCATGTTCGAAAATTGAACTAGCAGCTGCTCAGTGTTCCAAAAGCAGCAGGAAACAAATGATTTTCAGTTTTTTTGTACATTACTCTGTAATCTTCTCCCGTCCACAAAACAGAGCCAATATCATTTTGTTGATACGTACTCCCTCTGTAAACTAATATAAGAGCATTTAGATTACTAAAGTAGTGATCTAATGCTCTTATATTAGTTTACGGAGGGAGTACATCACAAAACAAACAAATGACCAGGAGTAAGGGAAAACCACATGGGCAGGCACACGAAAACATGTACCAAAAATGGGAAGGCAGCTCCAAAAAAAAGGAAGGCAATGGACAGGGGGCTGATGCAAGTGTTGCAAATGACAGTTACAGGTGCCACATTTCAGAAATATCCTTTGAAAATTACATACATCATTCTCCTCACTGCCGTCAAAAAAAAACATCATTCTCCTCACAGCTACTGAGCCCTCAACCTACGGGAACAAATTACAGTTCACGCACACGATGACAAGCACCAATGCATATTTGGGCTAACCGACCCACTGGAGTGAATCTAGGTTACCATTATCCACCACATGAAGCACAGCTTTAGGGTTGCGGCTGGTCTGCTGGTGTTCTTCTAATGACCGCTCACTCTGTCGTTTGAGCACTTGGACTCCTTCCTTGCTTTCCGAGGGAGGTCACCCTTTTCCGGGCAAGTGTTGCTCTTATGCCCTGGTTGGCGGCATATACTGTAAAATCGTCTACGCTTGCTGCTACCTGATTCTTCAGCAGCAGCTGATTTTGGCAATTTCTTACTTTCGCCCAGCGATCGTCATATGGAGGTTTTTTTTAGGACACCTCAAAAGGGTCCGGGGTTCCTGCATTTCATTAAGAAGAAGAGAGATGATCCAGTTTATAAGAAAAATCAGACCTAAAAACCACACATTTCTCGGTTAATTAAAGAAAACCGAGTGAAAACCCAAAAAAAACACAGAAAAAGACACTAGAGCTTGGGGATAGGGAAGGCAAAGACTCGACATAATATGGAGGTTTATCTATGCTGCTTGTGGGATGTCCTGCCTTGTGCTTATGCTCTCGAGCCGACAGTCCCACCAAATTGCCAACTGCACTACCTTTAGTATCAATTCCATAACCACCAATATTGCATCTGTGTTTTTACAACAGAGCTGGCAACATCTTGCGTCGCTCCTCGATCGCTCCCATGGGCGGCCAGGAGCGAACCCTAGCCGCCGCCACTAGCCACACCATGCCGTCCCCCCTCCCCTCGCCGCCGCCGGCAGGAGTCACCGGGCGAAGCCCGCGCGGCTCGGCGGTGGCGGGGTTTCCTTTTCCTCCTCCTGCTCGAGATGGTGCGGCGCGGGCCGGCCGCTCCAGAGGGAGCTCGGGCGAGCTGGCGCTCGGGGCGGCGCGGCGAGGCAGCGCGGAGCGGCGGCGCGCGGTGCAAGGGCGGGCGCGGCCAGGTGGTGCTGGCGTGGCGAGGGGCGTGGTGGTGCATGTGTTGGGTGCGGCCTCGACGGGATCTGGCGGGGACAACATGGCGGTTGGCGGCGCTCCGACGCCTCCTGGCACGTGGATCCGGCGAGTAGGGATGCGAACGGCGGCTCCTGGCTGCTTGACGAGGCCCCTCCAGGCGGTGCTGTGGCTGCAGTGGGTTGCTCCGGCTTCGGCCCGGCAGCCCTGCTCAGCGGGTTGGGACGGGGTAGCGGCCCCCCCTCCCGGCTTGGTGCTAAGGAGATGGCTAGCTTGCTAGCCCGGCATGGCTGGCGGCGTGGTGGTGGCTGCCGGGGCGGCGGCCCCGGTTTTGGTGGAAGCGGCTTCGGCTGGGGGGGGGGGTGCGCGCATCTGGGCGTGGTGGGTCACGGGATCCCACGACCAGTTCGAGGTCGGCCTCAGCAGGATGGGGTTCGTTGGCTGCGTTGGTGCGGGCAGGTGGTGGTTGAGCATCTCCGGGAGAAATCCTATGTCCGGCCTCTGCCGGATCTGGCGACGGCGACGCCCGTGGGTGTCGTGCTCTTTCTTGGAAGCGTTGCTGTTGTGTGGTGCTCCTCCCCCTCCCCGTGGCCTTGGCTCCGGAGGGAAACCTTAGATCTTCGAGATCGGGCGATGAAGGCGCCTTCACGTCTTCTTCCTCCTTGGGGGCATCGTCTCGGAGCCGGCCATAACCTGGAGACCAGTGGATGGCGGCATCTTCGCCGCATGGGTTGCGGCAGCTTCGCCGCGTGGTTTGCGGCATCTTTGCCGTGTAGTTTGCTGAGGCGGCCATTTCGGGGGCGCTGACTTCTGTTTGGCAACGATGATGGCGTCGAGAGGAGCTTTGGTCGCGGCTCGGGCTTCGGTAGTCGGATCTTCCCGGCGTGTCCGAGGTGCTCTTCCGTTGGTCGCTTGGTTGCTTTGAAGTCGGAGCTGCGGTGGAGTGTGTCCATGCAGTGACGTGACAGGCGCTCGGTGGTCGGCTACGGCGGGCACGGTCGGCGCAAGTCCTGCATATTTCCCTTGTGATGATCGTCGTCAGAGTCGGAGCTGTCAGTTGTTCGCGTGTGTGGCCTTCTGTTGGCATGTGCCGTCATGGTTTCGGTGCAGCTGCCTCTTTGTAGCTCTGTGATCCCATGTCGGTGGTCAGGTTGGCCGGTGGTACCCATGTTATATGGGTTGGATTGTACCGGTTTTAGCCTGGTTTTCCGTCAATTAACCTTTCAATTCTCACTCCTTCTTAATCAATGAAAATGGCAAGTCTTTTGTCTCGTTTCAAAGAAAAAATTCCATAACCACCAGCAGGTTCATGAATGCCACTCACTTCTTTACCCCTTGCCTTCATATCCCGAATCCTGTCTTCCAAGCCCATTCTGTCGCGCACAACAGCTATAGGTGTCAATTTCTGCACTGCTGCCTTCAACAGCTCCATTGTACATTCGTAGGCACTTGTGTTTGCATCGCCTAGTCTTACAATCTCGAGAACATGTATATACAAGTTTGAATGCCGATATGTTATGGAGTTAATCTGGTCCTTTTGAAGGTACAACAAATGTTTTGGCAGTACACCCCGTGCGTCTTTCGTCAACCTTTTAGGAATGTGTTTTGCTGGTATCAATACCCAGGAAATCAAGGACCTGCTACCAAGAACCGATATTTATGTATTGCCATGTCTAAAGAACCAAATGCTTCAATCCAATTTACCTTAAACTGCAGGCAGCAGAGAAAGCCATGCATGCTCAAAATTACCACACACTCGCACGTAATCCCGCGCATTGTAATACATCGGGATATACGAAGGGGGCAGATAACTGAAGTAAAACACACCGAGCATCCGCACACTATCTCCTGCATGCATTTTGTTCTATCAAAGTTGAGCCTGCTCTTCCCGTACCTTATTCCAAAAATGATTTCCCACGGGTACAGACTGTAGTAGTCGTACGCTTCTCGTAGGGAATCAAAACTGCTTCCATGGAGCTCACGTATTTAATTTTTGTCCTTGTGTTACCAAACCAAAAATGCCTTTTGGTGCTCGAGCTCCATGGAGCTTGTTTTTGTTTTTTGAAAAACTCAAAACAAATGTTTCAAAGTAAAAAAAAATGAAAAAAATTCAACATTTTCATACGAATTTATATTGCATTCGTGCAAATTTTCATGAGAAAATGCATTGATACGCAAGCTGCACAAAAATGAGAAATTTGTGATTTCGAAACAGTCGACAGTATGTGTACTTTTCACTAAAAAAACGATTTTCACTTTTTGTGTAGTTTGTGAATCAATTATTTTCGCATGAAAATTTACACACATATAGTAGAAATCCATGTATCAATGTGGAATTTTTGCATTTATTTGTAAATTTTAAATGCAATTTGTGAATGTTTTCAAGAAAGGGCTCTATGGAGCTTGAGCACTAAAATGCTGCACCCTTACCAAACGAATTATATGACTAATAGTGAAACTGATACAACTTGTCAACAGGCCATGCCTTTCCGGGGAAGGAAGTTTGAGGACCTTCCTGTTGACTGTTCCGATTCGACCGCCGACAGGCTCAGGCCTCGCAAACGCCATTCAAGTCCAGCTGCAGAATCCGCGGCGCATCGCCAGCCTAAAAAATGTATCCAACTGATTTGTAACCAGCTGCTCCGCCGGCCGGCTTCAGCGGCCAACAGCGGGCACCTCTCCAAACCCAGGTCTTGCACCTAAGATGCAAGTAGGAATTTCAATCCATCTCAACTGGGGGCAACTAAGCATACCTGCCGACGGGGTCTGCTAGGAACTCGAATCCATCCCCATGCGCCTCCGCCGTTGTCGCCATAAGTTGAATCCCTATGCGGTACAGGTGAACGATGGAACATCCTGTACCAACGGTACATAATTGCCGCCGTCACGGCTCTCTCTAACTCTGTCACGCCGATCCTACTGGCCCACGGCCGTACGTGCCTGTTTGCACCGCGTATACCAACACGTATTCTCCATTAGCCATAACTGCAGTCCGCACGTGACCTTATCCCATTGGTCCAGCTAACAGGAGCATGCGAGCCTGTCCGCTACATCGCCGCACTCTTTCAGTCTCTCCTTTTGTTGACAACATACGTATAGCTCTCAATAGGATGAAACATGTTAATCTTAGGATAGCACAAAGGTGTATGACTTAGACAAGCTGCACCCAAGCATCTGCATTAATGATCTTGACGTAAAACAAGATGCACACCAAGGGTTGATTCCTCCTAAATCATACAACCAACTTTAAGCATTTGTCCATTTTGAATCAAGTTGAAGTATATATCAAATGCACAAAGATGTATTAAGTTGAACCACATTATATGCCAGAGGTTATATACTACCAAATGATACAACATTGCCAAGAGCATAAGCATAGATAACCTCATCCATACATAATGTAACATAGATTCACAACCACGAAGAGTATCGCCACCAATGAAACATAGTCTCATACGAAACACAATAACTTAAAATACTTCACATGCCACAAGGAAAGAGTCAAATTGATTTGTCCATTTTGCATCATGTTTTCCTATCAATATTTATTACGTTATAGACTGTTATTTCACTTTATAATACAATTCGTATGCCTTTTCTCTCTTATTTTGCAAGTTTCACATGAAGAGGGAGATTGCCGGCAGCTAGAATTCTGGACCGGAAAGGGCTATATCAGAGACACCTTTTCTGCATAAAATATGCAGAAAAGAGTTCGGGGCCAAATCGTGGAAATCTAGCTCGTAAAAGAACATTAACCCCCTGACAAAGGGGTGAAGCGGGAAACCCAGCCCTCGGATGAAGTAGGGGACGAACACCACCCTCTCACCAGGCTAGGGTGTAGGGACGACTTGGCCCTCCCCCGGGCCCTGGAACGGGACATTGGCTGGCAGGTAGCCGGCGTGCTTCAGATCCTCGATGTCGTCGTGGGTGACGCTCGAAGCCTCCCACTTGCCTTTCGAACCGGATCCAGCCATGGGCGGATTGAGGTGATGGCTAGGAGGGCGACACGAGGATGGATCAGGGCGCTGGAGCTCTGGAAACTGGGAAAGCAATGGCGAGAGGAAGGGGAAGGCATACGAAGATAGCGGTGGATGTTTCCCTTTTATAAGCCACCGAAATACCAAGAGTCCTTTTATTGCAACACAGGCCTCGCCGCTTCCCAAAATAATCGTGACGTTATGCGTGAGTGGGATAACCAAAATCATTGATTATATCCCTTAAAAAAGGGCACGATCTCCATATCGATGAGACGTGCCAATGGAGGCACAACCTCGAACCGCGAATCGAGTTTTCACAACGGTTCAACATTTGTGACCGAGTGTGACCTTTTGCCAAAAAGTTGTCAGGCAAAGGCACTATTCACACTTGAGCAGTTGGCCTTCGAGGCTAAGCAATACTTACTGTTTGGATTCCGAATATAACCTGGTTAGCACATGGACGAACTTAGCTGAGCGAGTCTTGGAGGCTTGGCTAAGGGGAACTACTTCAAACATAGAGGGGGAGAAGAACTTGCCCCGCAAGCCGGAGACTTCAGGTACACCAAGAACTCAGGAAGCTATGAGACACCAGCGTTGGAGGCAAGTTCGGGGGCTACTAAGGGAGTCCCGGACTAGGGGGTCCTCAGGCTACCGGCCCATCTCGTATGGGCCAGACGGGTGGGCCGCACTGCAACTTCTAGAAGGCCAAACTATGAGGCAACTCCGTATCCGAACAAGAGATCTTTTGTTGCCTTGGTGTGTCCTCCAAGTCAAGATGAGAAGAATCGGCATGTTTATTCCCTCCTTATAATCGACCATGCGTAAACCCTAGTACCCCTGCTGTCTATATAAACTAGAGGGTTTAGTCCGTAGAGGCTAGAAGAACAACATCATCCTACTCGCCTAGGGTTTAGTTCATCTGATCTCATGGTAGATCGACTCTGTAATCATCCTATACACTTCAATATAATCAAGCAGGACGTAGGGTTTTACGTCTTCGAGAGGGCTCGAACCTGGGTAAACATCATGTCCTTCGTCCCTTGTTACCCATCGATCCGAGATCCACAGCTCGGGACCCCCTACCCTGTTGGGGATCGTTGTAGAAATTAAAAAAATTCTACGCATCACCAAGATCAATCTATGGAGAAACAAGCAACGAGAGAGAGGGGAGTGCGTCTTCATACCCTTGAAGATCGTGATGCGGAAGCGTTCAAGAACGCGGTTGGAGGAGTCGTACACGCAGCGATTCAGATCGCGGTCGATTCTGATCTAAGCGCCGAACAACGGTGCCTCCGCGTTCAACACACGTGCAGCTCGGTGACGTCTCCCGCGCCTTGATCCAGCAAGGAGGAGGGAGAGGTTGGGGAAGACAACTCCAGCAGCAGCACAACGGCGTGGTGGTTTTGGAGCAGCGTGGTAATCCGGCAGGGCTTCGCCAAGCACCGCGGAAGGAGGAGGAGGTGTTGGAGAGGGGGAGGGCTGCGCCTTGGATGTGGTGCGGCTGCCCTCCCTCCTCCCCTCTATTTATAGGGCAAAGGGGGAAGGGGGCCGGCCCCTCTAGATGAGATCTAGAGGGGAGGGGCGCCAAGGGGAGGGGGCTTGCCCCCCAAGCCAAGGGGGCGCCCCCTTTAGGGTTCCCCCCCAACCCTAGGCGCATGGGCCCTAGGGGGGATGGCGCCCAGCCCACTTAGGGGCTGGTTCCCTTCCACATACAGCCCATAGGGCCCTCCGGGGCAGGTGGACCCTCCCGGTGGACCCCCGGAACCCCTTCGGTGGTCCTGGTACAATACCCACTAGTAGAAAACAGGGCTTTGGTTCGGGCCTGGCCAGCCCATTAGTCCCGGTTCTTCACGAACCGGGACCCATGGGGGGCATTAGTCCCGGTTCGTCTGGATCCATTTGTTCTGGTTCTAGGCACAAACCGGGACCAATGGGCCGCGCTCCTGGCCCACAGCCATTGGTACCGGTTCGTGCCTAGAACCGGTACAGAAGGGGCGATTTAGTTCCGGTTCCTGCCACGAACCAGGACAAATAAGTTCCCTATATATACACCATCGCCGCAGCAGAGCACTCCACAGTGCTCTGTTTTTTGCTGGCCGGCGAGGGGGAGGGCATTGGGTGCTCTAGCTCACCTCCTATGCACACGAGGTGTTTGATGAAATGCCCGAGCCACACTAGTTAAGCTTTCTCCTCTCGAAGCTCGACCTCGGAGCTCCATTTTTCCCGAGATTTGTCTAGGTTTAGCGGTCCGTCATGCCCCGTCCCCGTTTTCACCGCCGTCGATCGCCCGCGCCGATCTCGTCGCCGGCACCACCGTGGTGAGCCTCTTGTTCTTATCTTCTTTCTGATTTTCTTACTTTAGATAGATACTTGTCTGATTTTCTTACTTTAGATAGATACTCGTCTGATTTTCTTACTTTTGACACACATAATTATATATAATGCACGCAGATGAACCGGCAATGGATATACGGTGACAGACACACCTCCGAGTACATTAAGGGCGTGCATGATTTTCTCGAAGCGGATGAGGCAAACAAGCAGAATGGTTTTATGTGTTGTCCATGCCCTAAATGTGGGAATACGATGTCTTACTCTGACCGGAAAATCCTTCACGCCCACCTGCTTTACAAGGGTTTCATGCAACACTATAATGTTTGGACGAGGCACGGAGAAATAGGGGTTATGATGGAAGACGGCGAAGAAGAAGAGGACGATGACAACTATGTGCCCCCTGAATACGGTGATGTTGTAACGGGGGGAGCTGCTGAAGATCAAGAGGAACCAGACGATGTGCCCGATGATGCTGCTGAAGATCAAGAGGAACCAGACGATGTGCCCGATGATGATGATCTCCACCGGGTCATTGTCGATGCAAGGACGCAATGCGAAAGTCAAAAGGAGAAGTTGAAGTTCGATCGCATGTTAGATGATCACAAAAAAGGGTTGTACCCCAATTGCGAAGATGGCAACACAAAGCTCGGTACCGTACTGGAACTGCTGCAGTGGAAGGCAGAGAATGCTGTGCCTGACAAAGGATTTGAGAAGCTACTGAAAATATTGAAGAAGAAGCTTCCAAAGGATAACGAATTGCCTGACAGTACGTACGCAGCAAAGAAGGTCGTATGCCCTCTAGGATTGGAGGTGCAGAAGATACATGCATGCCCTAATGACTGCATCCTCTACCATGGTGCGTACGAGGATTTCAACGCATGTCCGGTATGCGGTGCATTGCGGTATAAGATCAGACGAGATGACCCTGGTGATGTTGACGGCGAGCCCCGCAGGAAGAGGGGCGAAGGTGATGTGGTATGCTCCTATAATACCACGATTGAAACGACTGTTCAGAAACAAAGAGCATGCCAAGTTGATGTGATGGCACAGTGAGGACCGTAAGAAAGACCGGAAGTTGAGAGCACCTGCTGACGGGTCGCAGTGGAGAAAAATCAAGAGAGAGTACTGGGCTGAGTTTGCACGTGACCCAAGGAACATATGGTTTGCTTTAAGCGCGGATGGCATTAATCCTTTCGGGGAGCAGAGCAGCAATCACAGCACCTGGCCCGTGACTCTATGTATGTATAACCTTCCTCCTTGGATGTGCATGAAGCGGAAGTTCATTATGATGCCAGTTCTCATCCAAGGCCCTAAGCAACCCGGCAACGACACTGATGTGTACCTAAGGCCATTAGTTGAACAACTTTTACAGCTGTGGAAAGGAAACGGTGTACGTACGTGGGATGAGCACAAACAGGAGGAATTTAACCTGCACGCGTTGCTGTTTGTAACCATCAACGATTGGCCCGCTCCTATAATACCACGCATGCACGCACTGTTTAGCCGACACCAAAACTATATACCTGGACAAATGCAGGAAGAATGTGTACCTGGACCGTCGTCGATTTCTTCCGACCAACCATCAATGTCGAAAGAAAGGAAATCATTTCAAAGGCGAGGCAGATCACCGGAAGAAGCCCGCCATGCGTACCGGTGATCACGTACTTGCTATGGTCAATGATTTACACGTAATCTTTGGAAAGGGTCCCGGCGGAGTAGCTGTTCCGAATGACGCTGAGGGACGTGCACCCATGTGGAAGAAGAAATCTATATTTTGGGACCTACCCTACTGGAAAGACCTAGAGGTACGCTCTTCGATCGACGTGATGCACGTGACGAAGAACCTTTGCGTGAACCTGCTAGGCTTCTTGGGCGTGTATGGGAAGACAAAAGATACAGTGGAGGCACGGGAGGACCTGCAACGTTTGCACGAAAAAGACGGCATGCCTCCAAAGCAGTATGAAGGTCCTGCCAGCTACGCTCTTACCAAAGAAGAGAAGGAAATCTTCTTTGAATGCCTGCTTAGTATGAAGGTCCCGACTGGCTTCTCGTCGAATATAAAGGGAATAATAAATATGCCAGAGAAAAAGTTCAGAACCTAAAGTCTCATGACTGCCACGTGATTATGACGCAACTGCTTCCGGTTGCATTGAGGGGGCTTCTACCGGAAAACGTCCGATTAGCCATTGTGAAGCTATGTGCATTCCTCAATGCAATCTCTCAGAAGGTGATCGATCCAGAAATCATACCAAGGCTAAGGAGTGATGTGGTGCAATGTCTTGTCAGTTTCGAGCTGGTGTTCCCACCATCCTTCTTCAATATCATGACGCACGTCCTAGTTCATCTAGTTGACGAGATTGTCATTCTGGGCCCCGTATTTCTACACAATATGTACCCCTTTGAGAGGTTCATGGGAGTCCTAAAGAAATATGTCCGTAACCGCGCTAGGCCAGAAGGAAGCATCTCCATGGGCCATCAAACAGAGGATGTCATTGGGTTTTGTGTTGACTTCATTCCTGGCCTTAAGAAGATAGGTCTCCCTAAATCGCGGTATGAGGGGAGACTGACTGGAAAAGGCACGCTTGGAGGGGACTCAATAATATGCAGGGACGGATATTCTTGGTCTCAAGCACACTACACAGTTCTACAGAACTCTACCTTGGTGACCCCGTATGTCGATGAACACAAGAACAGTCTGCGCTCCAAACACCCGGAGCAGTGCGACGACTGGATTACATGTGAACACATCAGGACTTTCAGCAGTTGGTTGGAAACACGTCTCAGAGGTGACAACACTGTTTGTGATGAGCTGTACTCGTTGTCCAGGGGACCATCTTCGACTGTATTGACTTACAAAGGATACGAGATAAATGGGAATACATTTTACACGATCGCCCAAGATCAAAAGAGCACCAACCAAAACAGCGGTGTCCGCTTTGATGCAGCAACCGAGAGGGGAAAGGACACATATTATGGTTACATAGTGGACATATGGGAACTTGACTACGGACATGATTTTAAGGTCCCTTTGTTTAAGTGCAAATGGGTCAATCTGTCAGCAGGCGGGGTACAGGTAGATCCACAGTACGGAATGACAACAGTGGATCTGAACAATCTTGGGTACACTGACGAACCGTTCGTCCTAGCCAATGATGTGGCACAGGTTATCTATGTGAAGGACATGTCTACCAAACCGAGAAAAAGAAAAGATAAAGAAGCGAATACATCATACGATGAGCCAAAGCGCCACATAGTTCTTTCAGGAAAAAGGGACATCGTGGGAGTGGAGGGCAAGACAGACATGTCCGAATATTATGAAAAGTTTCATGAAATTCCTCCCTTCAAAGTCAAGGCTGACCCAAGCATCCTGATAAATGATGAAGATTATCCATGGTTATGGCGCAATAAGGAAAGGACACAAGCGAAAAAAAAGTGAAGACTTTCTCTCCACAACTATATGATGATACCATGCCAACTTTCAACCTTTTCGTAGTTCATTTGAAATGCATGTTGTAACAGACGAGTTTCCGTATGAAATCCTGATACTTGGAAAGAGATTGTCTGTTTTGTACACGAAGTGCATCCATTTTTTGCCGTAACCCTCTCAACTTTCTTGCACATGCTATGTGGATGAAATGATGATACCATGCCAACTTTCAACCTTTTCAGAGTTCATTTGAAATGCTTTTCAATTTCAGGGTCTTATAGCTCAAAATAATCAGTAAATGCATGAAAAATAATAAATGAAGTCAGAAAGGGTTGAAAATTGATGATGTGGCTTTGAATGGTGCATTTTGAACACTGAAGATAAACCTCTAGTATTATTGAAACTAAAATTATATAAAATTGATGCAACTAAAATTATCAAAGTATTTTCTGTTCAAAATCATTAAAAGCAAAAAGAATTTTCATAAAGAACTTTTTTGTTACGAACTTTAATAGCAAAAAGAATTATCATAAAATAAAATAAATAAGTAATTAGAAACGAAATAATATAAACTTTAATAAAATATATAAGTAGAAACAAAATAAAATAAAATAAAATAAACTTTAATAACATAAAGCAAAAAGAATTATCACAAAGTGAAATAAATAAGTAATTAGAAACAAAATAAAATAAAATAAATAAGTTTTTTGTTGTAAGTAGAAACAAAACAAAATAAATAAGGCAAAAAATAAAACAAAAAACAGGGAAAAATAAAAAATATGCCACCTACTGGGCCACCACTGCCTGAATACGACTAGAAACCCACCCATGTGCCAGGATTCAGGCCAGCAAAAGGCCCGGTAGGCCCATCAGGCATAGCAATGACAATTAGGCCCGTAAGCCTACAATGGAGAGGAGCTCGAGAGGGGTGCGGCAGTGGGGCTTATAAACCACCGCGCGCCCCTCTCAACTAGCGAGGTGGGACTAAACTTTCGACGCGGGCACAGCAGCACAAGGCCTTTGGTCCCGGTTGGTGGCACCAACCGAGACTAAAGGGGTGCATTGGTACCGGTTCGTGGCACTAACCGGTACCAATGCCACCCCTTTAGTCCCGGTTGGTGCCACCAACCGGGACCAAAGGCCTCTTTTCAGCGGCCTTTGGTCCCGGTTGGTGGCACCAACCGGGACTAAAGGGCGCATTCGTCCCGGTTGCTGTCACGAACCGGAACCAATGCTTCGTCTATATATTTCGCACTTGTGAAATTTTTCATTCAGTTCGTCTTCCCCGCCCGACGCCGCCGCCAGGCTGCCCCTCTGCGCCTCGCCGTCGCCGTCGTCTCCCCTGCCTCCGACGCCGTCATGCGCCGCCCAGACGCCGTCGCCGCCCCGCGCCCCTGCCTCCTCGTCGCCCGTCGCCGCGCCCCTCACCGTCGCCCCCGTGCCCTGCCTCCTCGTCGATCGCTGCCCCGTAGTGAGCTCATATGAATTTTCCTAATTTAGATGTGTAGTTTATATGTGTAGTTTAGATGTGTAGTTAATTGAGTTGTTGTAATTTGTTCATAAATGAATAATATGCAAAAGTTAATTTTTTTCTGTTCATAGATTTTTTTGGTGATATTATTGTTGAATATGCAAATGTTTGTGTGTTCATATATATGCAAAGAACATGTCAATTTTTTTCCTAGAATTTTTTTGATTTTTTCTGTTGTAATTTTGTTCATAGAAATTTTATTTTGTTCATAGAATTTTTATGATTTTTTCTGTTGTAATTTTGTTCATAAAATAAGAAGAGAAAGTGTTTAATATAATTAGTTAGAAAAATAATAGAACTAGTTAAACTAGTTTATTTTTTATTAGTAAGTACTACTTTATTCTATTTATAGTAAGTGCTTAGTAGTTGAACTAGTTGATTTAACAAAACTAGTTTATTTTACTATAGAAGTAGTTTATTTTTAGCAAGAAAATTAATAGAACTAGTTTATTTTCTAGTTAAAGCAATTATTCCTGCATCGACGTCGACGATGCCTATCCCTCATCTTCGTCGTCGACTCGGCGGAGGAGGCCGACTTGATCAGAGGGGCCATGTCCGGGACTGGGCTCCACCGGGCTGGTTTTGGGAGGTGCTACCTTCCGGGGGCGTAGGTTGGTGAGGAGCCAGCCCGTCGTTGACCCGATCCTTGTTTGGTGGCGGTCGCGTGGGACAGTGACGGTGCCGAGGCTTCCGGACACCGCGGAGGTGGTACGTCACCGTGTCAGCGAGGAGGACGAGCACGTCCGTCGCTACATGGTTGCGTTGGAGGGCAGGTTCGACAATACCTGGCAGGTTCTTCAGGGATCTCACTGGAGCGATCCTGTGATGGTTCCTTCTCTTTGGGTGTCCACTGCCCGCGCCGAGACCCGTCGGGCGCTACGGTTCTAGCTGTACTAGCGATGCTATATGTATGATAGTATTCGAGGTGTATTAGTGATAATATTCGACGATGTACGGACGCATGGAGATGATGTAGTTTTGCTTATAATTGAATGCATCCTAATTTGAATACTACTTTATTTTGCGATTTGATTTTGCTTATTGAATGCTCAAATTGGAAAACTACTCCTACTTTGAATGCTAAAATTGGAGAGCACTATGCAAGGCGTATGCATATGATTAGTTGATAGCTTATAGGGTTTTTGTTTTCGCAGAAATCTAGGAGCCCCCCCTCCATCATCCCCGCCGTCGTCCCCGTCACCGACCCCTCCGACCTCGAGGTGAGACCAGCCACGAACCGGTTTTTAGAAAGATAATTAAACGATATTTCGGGTTGACTTTAAGTCTGTTGAGTCTCCACCATATATGAGAGGACGAAGAATCCCGACTGTTGTCGTGGGGGTAGCTTCTCCTTCGTTCCCGTGTGCTAGACAATTTGGTGTAATGCACTCGGGAACGAAAGGAGGAGCTACCATCACCGACGGTCGCAAATGTCAGAGAGGAATCAGTGAGGGAGAGTTCCACCATATATATATGAGAGGACGAAGAATCCCGACTGTTGTCGTGGGGGTCGCTTCTCCTTCATTCCCGTGTGCTAGACATTTTGGTGTAATGCACTCGGGGATGAAAGGAGGAGCGACCATCACCAACGGTCGAATGTATACACCACGTGAGCTGAGAGCTTTCAACAAAAGACTCGACAGACCGATAGTCAACCCGTGATGAATAATAATGATCTAACTTAGGTTTTTAGTACATATATTTAATTGTAGATGTTTAATATTTGAATTATGAACATAGGAAATGTCGTACTCGGACGACGAAAGTCTCCCGGGGGAGTGCGACTGGTGCCACGACGACCGAGGTCTGTGCGACAGGCCTCACCTGGACGAAGATCGGCGCTTCAGCATTAAGTTGGAGGAGATCTTCGATGTTGAAACGGTACGCAATGACGACAAGTGTTATTTTTCGTAATTAAGCACGACTTCAAATATTTCAACGTGTACTTTTCATCTTTTACAATTCGACTAGCTTATCCCATGCCATGCAAGACGCTATGTCTTGGAGAGGATGGGTTTTGAAGACCATGAAAGCTTTGAAACAAAGAAAATTCACCTAAGGACCCATCATGGTGTGGATTTTGAAGTAAAGCTGTACAATTCTGAGAGCGTAACCCATTTTGGTTGCAAAAAATGGGAAGCACTTTGCAAGATGTATGGTTTTGATGAGGGTATGCTTGTCACCATGGATCTTGGTGATCCTGAAATCGAGCAAGACAATATGGACATTTGGGTCCTTGTTGATACGCCTCCAATTCTACCGCTATGTGAGTTTCTCAATCATAGTTATTAGCTAATTTATATTGTTTATTTCAAAATAGTTGACAGCTTATTTCCATTGACAGCTTATTTTGATTGTTCAAACAATGTGCGGAACATGGTAGACAAAACCCACTACACCGATGGCTCCGAATTAACTTATAGGAGAAAAATCATCTGGTCGGATTTTGTACTGATATTGAGAATTACAATATCTACAATCAAACTCCTCAACATTATGGTCAATACGTGCCACTAGTGCACGTGTTGAACTACGGTAACTACCATGGAGATACCCTGGTAAGATTTTTTACTATTACGACATCCGTGCATCTTTTGCATACTTCTAAAACTAGTACATCATTGCTAACTATGAAGTTATTACTATGTTTTTCAACAGAGAATCCCAGAGGATTGTGTGCCTCATTTGATGTATCAGATGGTCGCCTTCGTGTTTTGAACATATATCCAGGTCATCCTACGAATCTCAACTGTCCATACCGGATTTCTCAAAGAAGTGGAGACATGCTAATCAAAAATGGAAAAAATGTATGGACAGTCGTAAGGAGGTTCTTGGAAGCAAAAGGAAGCGAAGCGCAAGAATTGGAGACAGGATGATCTCCATTCTCCATAATGGAGAGTCAGGGTCTATATTGTTTTATGCTATTTTACCTTAAAGAGGGTATTTAGGTCCTACCTAATACTGATGATCATGTGCTAAGAACAATTAAGTAGGGTTGGTTCGATGACTATGAGGATGATGATCGTATGACTTGTTATTAATAACGAGTAGAAGTTGTATGATGATGATTAGTAGGACTTGTTATTATATATGATGATGCATGATGCGAGCATGAAGAGTTATTATATATCAGCGGGTGAAATGAACATGGATTGGATTGAAGTGAAGGCAACATGCATGTGGTGCATGTCGAAAGTAGTACAATCCAAACTTGATCAAGTTAGGATTAGTATTACTTTCGACATGCACCACATGTTGCCTTCACTTCAATCTAAGCCATGTTTAGGCATAGCAGTAGTGTTGGTAAACCAAGCACGGAGATATAAGAGAGGACACTTCTCTCTATTAGCTAGCTAATAACAACCTAAATTAACCCCCAAAACCCCTAAACCAGCCCCTTAAAAAAACCTCAGCTCCAGCCAGCTGCTGACGCGTGGATGCCTTTTGGTCCCGGTTGGTGTCACCAACCGGGACCAAAGGCCCCCCCTGCTTGGGCTGGCCGCAGCGGCCACATGGAGGCCCATCTGTCCCGGTTCGTGTAAGAACCGGGACTAACGGCCAAGGGCATTAGTAACGACCTTTTAGTCCCGGTTCCCAAACCGGGACAGAAGGCCCTTACGAACCGGGACAAATGGCCCTTTTTCTACTAGTGACCGGCAAACCCCCGAATACTTCCGGTGACCGTATGACGACTTCCCATATATAAATCTTCACCTCCGGACCATTCCGGAATTCCTCGTGACGTCCGGGATCTCATCCGGGATTCCAAACAACATTCGGTAACCATGTACAAACTTTCCCTATAACCCTAGCATCATCGAACCTTAAGTGTGTAGACCCTACGGGTTCGGGAGGCATGTAGACATGACCGATACATCTCTCCGGCCAATAACCAACAGCGGGATCTGGATACCCATGTTGGCTCCCACATGCTCCACGATGATCTCATCGGATGAACCATGATGTCGGGGATTCAATCAATCCCGTACACAATTCCCTTTGTCTACCGGTATGATACTTGCCCGAGATTCGATCATCGGTATCCCTATACCTTGTTCAATCTCGTTACCGGCAAGTCTCTTTTACTCGATCTGTAACACATCATCCCGTGATCAACTCCTTGATCACACTGAGCTCATTATGATGATGTCCTACCGAGTGGGCCCAGAGATACCTCTCCGTCACACGGAGTGACAAATCCCAGTCTCGATTCGTGCCAACCCAACAGACACTTTCGGAGATACCCGTAGTGCACCTTTATAGCCACCCGGTTACGTTGTGACGTTTGGCACACCCAAAGCATTCCTACGGTATCCGGGAGTTGCACAATCTCATGGTCTAAGGAAATGATACTTGACATTAGAAAAGCTTTAGCAGACGAACTACACGATCTTGTGCTACGCTTAGGATTGGGTCTTGTCCATCACATCATTCTGCTAATGATGTGATCCCGTTATCAATGACATCCAATGTCCATGGTCGGGAAACCGTAACCACCTATTGATCAACGAGCTAGTCAACTAGAGGTTCACTAGGGACATGTTGAGGTCTATGTATTCACACATGTATTACGATTTCCGGATAACACAATTATAGCATGAACAATAGACAATTATCATGAAAAAGGGAATATAATAATAACCATTTTATTATTGCCTCTAGGGCATATTTCCAACAGTCTCCCACTTGCACTAGAGTCAATAATCTAGTTACATTGTGATGAATCGAACACCCATAGAGTTCTGGTGTTGATCATGTCTTGCTCGTGGAAGAGGTTTAGTCAACGGATCTGCGACATTCAGGTCCGTATGCACTTTACAAATATCTATGTCTCCATCTTGAACATTTTCACGAATGGAGTTGAAGCGACGCTTGATATGCCTGGTCTTCTTATGAAACCTGGGCTCCTTGGCAAGGGCAATAGCTCCAGTGTTGTCAGAGAAGAGAGTCATCGGGCCCGACGCATTGGGAATAACTCCTAGGTCGGTAATGAACTCCTTCATCCAGATTGCTTCATGTGCTGCCTCCGAGGCTGCCATGTACTCCGCTTCACATGTAGATCCCGCCACGACGCTTTGCTTGCAACTGCACCAGCTGACTGCCCCACCATTCAAAATATACACGTATCCGGTTTGTGACTTGGAGTCATCCAGATCTGTGTCGAAGCTAGCATCGACGTAACCCTTTACAACGAGCTCTTCATCACCTTCATAAATGAGAAACATATCCTTAGTCCTTTTCAGGTACTTCAGGATGTTCATGACCGCTGTCCAGTGTTCCATGCCGGGATTACTTTGGTACCTTCCTACCAAACTTACGGCGAGGTTCACATCAGGTCTGGTACACAGCATGGCATACATAATAGACCCTATGGCCGAGGCATAGGGGATGACACTCATCTTTTCTCTATCTTCTGCCGTGGTCGGGCATTGAACCGTGCTCAATCTCACACCTTGCAATACAGGCAAGAACCCCTTCTTGGACTGATCCATATTGAACTTCTTCAATATCTTGTCAAGGTACGTGCTTTGTGAAAGACCAATGAGGCGTCTCGATCTATCTCTATAGATCTTGATGCCTAATATGTAAGCAACTTCTCCAAGGTCCTTCATTGAAAAACACTTATTCAAGTAGGCCTTTATGCTTTCCAAGAATTCTATATCATTTCCCATCAATAGTATGTCATCCACATATAATATGAGAAATGCTACAGAGCTCCCACCCACTTTCTTGTAAACACAGGCTTCTCCATAAGTCTGCATAAACCCAAACGCTTTGATCATCTCATCAAAGCAAATGTTCCAACTCCAAGATGCTTGCACCAGACCATAGATTGTGCGTTGGAGCTTGCATACCTTGTCAGCATTCTTAGGATCGACAAAACCTTCCGGCTGCATCATATACAGTTCTTCCTTAAGGAAACCATTAAGGAATGTCGTTTTGACGTCCATTTGCCATATCTCATAATCATAGAAGGCGGCAATTGCTAACATGATTCGGACGGACTTCAGCTTGGCTACGGGTGAGAAGGTCTCATCGTAGTCAACCCCTTGAACTTGTTGATAACCCTTAGCGACAAGCCGAGCCTTATAGATGGTCACATTACCATCCGCGTCTGTCTTCTTCTTAAAGATCCATTTATTCTCTATGGCTCGCCGATCATCGGGCAAGTCTGTCAAAGTCCATAATTTGTTTTCATACATGGATCCTATCTCGGATTTCATGGCTTCAAGCCATTTGTTGGAATCTGGGCCCGCCATCGCTTCGTCATAGTTCGAAGGTTCATCGTTGTCTAACAACATTATTTCGAGGACAGGGTTGCCATACCATTCTGGTGTGGAAAGTGTCCTTGTGGACCTACGAAGTTCAGTAGTAACTTGATCCGAAGTTCCTTGATCATCATCATTAACTTCCTCGATGCAGGCACCACAGAAACATTTTCTTGAGCTACGCTACTTTCCGGTTCAAGAGGCAGTACTTCATCAAGTTCCACTTTCCTCCCACTTACTTTTTCGAGAGAAACTCTTTCTCTAGAAAGGATCCATTCTTGGCAACAAAGATCTTGCCTTCGGATCTGAGGTAGAAGGTATACCCAATAGTTTCCTTAGGGTATCCTATGAAGACGCATTTTTTCGACTTGGCTTCGAGCTTTTCAGGTTGAAGTTTCTTGACATAAGCATCGCATCCTCAAACTTTCAGAAACGACAACTTAGGTTTCTTCACAAGCCATAATTCATAAGGTGTCGTCTCAACGGATTTCGACGGAGCCCTATTTAAAGTGAGTGCGGCAGTCTCTAAAGCATAACCCCAAAATGATAGCGGTAGATCGGTAGAAGACATCATAGATCGCACCATATCTACTAGAGTGCGATTACGATGTTCGGACACACCATTACGCTGAGGTGTTCCAGGCGGCGTGAGTTGTGAAACAATTCCACATTTCCTTAAGTGCGTGCCAAATTCGTGACTTAGATATTCCCCTCCATGATCTGATCGTAAGAACTTTATTTTCATGTCACGTTGATTCTCAACCTCACTCTGAAATTCCTTGAACTTTTCAAAGGTCTCAGACTTGTGTTTCATTAAGTAGACATACCCATATCTACTCAACTCATCAGTGAGGGTGAGAACATAACGATAACCACCGCGAGCCTCAACGCTCATTGGACCGCACACATGAGTATGTATGATTTTCAATAAGTTGGTTGCTCGCTCCATTGTTCCGAAGAACGGAGTCTTGGTCATTTTGCCCATCAGGCATGGTTCGCACGTGTCAAATGATTCATAATCAAGAGACTCCAAAAGTCCATCTGCATGGAGTTTCTTCATGCGTTTGACACCAATGTGACCAAGGCGGGAGTGTCACAAGTATGTGGGACTATCATTATCAACCTTACATCTTTTGACATTCACACTATGAATATGTGTAACATCACGTTTGAGATTAAATAAGAATAAACCATTGACCAGCGGGGTATGACCATAAAACATGTCTCTCATATAAATAGAACAACCATTAGTCTCAGATTTAAATGAGTAGCCATCTCGCATTAAACGAGATCCAGATACAATGTTCATGCTCATAGCTGGCACTAAATAACAATTATTGAGGTTTAAAACTAATACCGTAGGTAAATGTAGAGGTAGCGTGCCGACGGCGATCACATCGACCTTGGAACCATTCCCGACGCGCATCGTCACCTCGTCCTTCGCCAGTCTCCGCTTATTCCGCAGCTCCTATTTTGACTTACAAATATGAGCAACCGCACCGGTATCAAATACCCAGGAGCTACTACGAGCGCTGGTTAGGTACACATCAATAACATGTATATCACATATACCTTTGGTATTGCCGTCCTTCTTATCCGCTAAGTACTTGGGGCAGTTCCGCTTCCAGTGACCGTTTCCCTTGCAATAAAAGCACTCAGTCTCAGGCTTGGGTCCATTTTTTGGCTTCTTCCCAGCAGATTGCTTACCGGGCGCGGCAACTCCCTTGCCGTCCTTCTTGAAGTTCTTTTTACCCTTGCCTTTCTTGAACTTAGTGGTTTTATTCACCATCAACACTTGATGTTCCTTTTTGATCTCCACCTCCGCTGATTTCAGCATTGAATATACCTTAGGAATGGTCTTTTCCATCCCCTGCATATTGAAGTTCATCACAAAGCTCTTGTAGCTAGGTGGAAGCGACTGAAGGATTCTATCAACGACCGCGTCATCCGGGAGATTGACTCCCAGCTATGACAAGCGGTTGTGCAACCCAGACATTTTGAGTATGTGCTCACTGACAAAACTATTCTCCTCCATCTTACAACTGTTGAACTTGTCGGAGACTTCATATCTCTCGACTCGGGCATGACCTTGGAAAACCATTTTCAGCTCTTGAAACATCTCATATGCTCCGTGTTGCTCAAAACGCTTTTGGAGCCCCGGTTCTAAGCTGTAAAGCATGTCGCACTGAACCAGGGAGTAATCATCACTACGCGACTGCCAGGCGTTCATAACGTCTTGAGTTGCTGGGAAAACAGATGCATCACCTAGCGGTGCTTCAAGGACATATGCTTTCTTGGCAGCTATGAGGATAATCCTCAGGTTAAGGACCCAGTCCGTGTAGTTGCTACCATCGTCTTTCAGCTTGGTTTTCTCTAGGAACGCGTTGAAGTTGAGGGCAACATTAGCATGGGCCATTTGATCTACAAGACATATTGTAAATATTTTAGACTAAGTTCATGATAATTAAGTTCATCTAATCAAATTATTCAACGAACTCCCACTCAGATAGACATCCCCCTAGTCATCTAAGTGATACATGATCCGAGTCAACTAGGCCGTGTCCGATCATCACGTGAGACGGACTAGTCATCATCGGTGAACATCTTCATGTTGATCGTATCTTCTATACGACTCATGTTCGACCTTTCGGTCTTCCGTGTTCCGAGGCCATGTCTGTACATGCTAGGCTCGTCAAGTCAACCTAAGTGTATTGCGTGTGTAAATCTGGCTTACACCTGTTGTATGCGAACGCTAGAACCTATCACACCCGATCATCACGTGGTGTGTCGGAGTAATTGGCCACGGGTATCCCGAAGATGGCAAGACAATAATTCAAGACATCGGGGCTAGCAAAGCCCCTCAGTCTGACTGCCCGGCCACTCCTGCCGGCTCCCCGTCCGACTGCTCCACCCGGCCGGCTGCCGGCTGCCGACTGCGCCAATCAGCCGGCTGCCGACTGCAGCCCGACCCGACACCGACAAGACCCCGACGTGGCGGCCATACCGCGGACAAGACGGCTGTACCTCGACTCCATCATGTATAGTGTCACTTGTCCCCTGACACTATTTATGAAGTGACCGAGGGGACAAGCATGACACCCCACCATGCCTTGCTCATACCTACCTAGCTTACATCCTAAGCTACCCCTCAAGCCTATATATAGGAGGCCTCATCCATACATCCAGGAGGATGGACTCTCAGGCACACACCCACAAGCAAGCTAGCTAGCAAGAGAGCTAGCCATCCATCCATCCATCCACCCTCAGATGCACTCACGCATGCATACATGCCCAGGCACACCCATTCGGCCATGAGCATGGTCGGCCACTAGAGCATGCCATATACATGCATATATGAAACCAGATGCCTGTGGCACTGCTTTCAGATACAGCTCCAGGGGCAACTCTGTACCAGATATACCATAGATATTCAGACATGCAGGAGTAGGGGTATTATCTCTCCGGAGAGCCCCGGACCTGGGTAAACTAGCGCGTGCTACTCGCATACCCGCTCTCGTTCCTATCAGCAGCAGTCTTACCCTCACACTAAGCCCTTGTGGCATCTGTCGACTCGCAAGCCCCCCGTGAGAATACCACGACAGTTGGCGCCCACCGTGGTGTGGTACTACTACTACTATGCTACCACGCTGCTGCTGGTTTCGCAGTCCGGGCGGGACCATTTTCGCCATCACCGCCGCGGCGTCACGCCGTCTCTCCGGTAGCGCTCGGGGGCTCGACTTTGACCCGCCCCCGGAGCGGCCGCGCGGGACGGCGCGTCCTTGCCGTCGGCCTCGCCATCCTCGTCACCTCCGTCGCAGCGTCGCTGTCGCCTCTCCGGCCGCGCTCGAGGGCTCGACATCGACACGCCCCTGGGGCGGCCGCACGGGACGACGCGTCCGCCTCATCGACCTCGACACCGCTGAGCCTGCTCACGCTCATCCCGCTCACTTGCATCTGCTTGCAAGCTAGCTAGATGCAAGTCAACAATGGTCAAACCATAGCCATACGCAAGCCAGATAACGCTTGTACACTACCCATACAATGCCCATACTACACCTGTATGTTGGCCAGATGCTAGATATGCAATAGCCACTCTTCTCAGATGCGTCCCAGACGTAGCCTGTACACTGCCTAGATAATGGTCGGATATTGACCATGCATTGGCCATACTATGCTTGCGCAGGCTGCGTTCTTCGCTTCTCTCAATCTCCTATGCTCATGAGTGCTCGTCTTCTGCTCATCTCCATTTGCACTGACCACCAAAGCAAATCAAGCGAGCTGCTCCGCCAGGCTTCGGCCCTCTCCGCCTCCGTCCACACCCAATGGACGCTGCCGGCCTCCTTGGGCTCCCCGCAGCTCTCCTCCACTCCGCCCGCTGACGGCCATCTGCGAGCTCGCCCACGGCCGCACGTCTGCGACCACTAGCGCCTCCCCGCGGCTCCGCGGGCTGCCCGGGACCGGCCTCCAACAGCACCGCAGCGCCGGCCCCGTCGCCCTCCGCCGACTCCGGATCCGGCTGCGCCGGCTGCCGCTGCCCCGGGCCGGCCTCCGCTCCTCTCCGCCTCGGGTCGCGGCCGGGTGCTCCGCGCCCTCAGCCGGCTCCCGCGCCCGTCGCCCGCGTCCGCGCCCACTCGGCTGCGCCGGGCCGACTCCGCCCGTGGCCGCTTGCTCGCCGCTGCAGCCGGCCTCGGCCGCGTCCCTGATGCTGCCCACTCCGCGCCGTCCTGGACTCCGTCTGCGACCACTAGCGGCTCCGGCTGCCCCGCGGCTCCACCTCCGCCTCACGACCGCGGCCGGCCCCCACCGGCTCCGCCTTCCCGGCCTTCGGCTCGCAGCGTCGAGCGGCCTCTGCTACCCGGCCGCGCACGCCCAGCATCGGCAGCTGGCCTCCCCTGCCGTCCGGCTGCCGTGCTCCCGTCCGCGCCCGCTAGCGGCATGCCACTTCGGCCGGCCATTGCCGCGTCTCGGCCGTCCCACTGCACCGACCCCGCGCCCGGGCCTCTCCGCCTTCGTCCGTGCCTGGCCGCCTCCCACCGCGCCTGCCGGCCTTCGCTCGGCTCGGCCTCGCCTGCGCGCCGGGCTCCTCCCGTCCGGTGGACGGCTTCCTGCACCCTCGTGCACCCGGCCCGGGCCAGCCCCGGGTGGCCGGCTCGCCGCCCCCAGCACCCGGCGCGCGCCAGCCGGCCCCGGTCGCTCGATGCTGCCGCCTTCTACGATCAGAAAGGCCGGCTGGGACAAGAAAGAAAGAAAAAAGAAAAGTCAGAGGCCGGCTGATGCACAAAAAAAATTGTGTGTGTGCATCCGGCTGCCTGGAGCCGGCTGAAGAAAAGGCCGGGTGCCCATGGCCGGCTGGCCATGTGAAAGAAAACTGCGCAGACTGCAGTCCAGCCGACTGCTCTGGTCGACCGCCCGCGTTGCCGCTCGGCCCGCTGGTTCGTCTGCCCGCGTCGCTGCCTGGCCGACCGACGAGCCGGTCCGGCTGCGCACAGCCGGCTGAAGAAGAAAAAGAAGAAGACAAAGTAGTCGCCGGGAGATCCGGCCTGACTGCTCAGCAGTCGGCCCGAATCTCGGGGGCTACACCCAGCGGGTGCGCTGACGCGCCCCCGCGAAGAAGAAGACAAAGCAGTTGCCGGAAGATCCGGCCCGACTACTCAGCAGTCGGCCCGAATCTCGGGGGCTACACCCAGCGGGTGCGCTGACGCGCCCCCGCGAGAAAGAAGACAAAGTAGTTGCCGGAAGATCCGGCCCGACTGCTCAGCAGTCGGCCCGAATCTCGGGGGCTACACCCAGTGGGTGCGCTGGCGCGCCCCCACAGAAGATTGCAGACAAGAGAAGAGTTTCGTCCGGCTGCCAGCAGCCGGCAGAAGAAGAAAAAGGGCGCTGCAAGACGCCTCGCCGCTTGGCCGGTCGAGCCTGACCGGCCGGGACCCCTCCTCAAGCGCCTAGAGGCTCGAGGGCTACACCCAGCGGGTGCGCCGACGCGCTCCGCGAGCGCCGAGCCGCGCCGGCTGTCTTCGACGACCTCTGCCTCGGCTACACGAAAATCAATGTGAGCTCCTCACCCGCATATTTTTTCACCGCGAGAGCACGAATAACCCCGAGCGATGCTCGGGGGCTATCTCCACATTTTATTACAGTTGCAGCATTGTTCTCCCCGGCACCAGCCAGAGTTGGCCCGGGGGCTGACCGCTTGGCCCGAGACGTTAGTTCCCGCAGACGGCTTAGTAGTGTGCGCGGTACCAAAGGCCCACTCTTAGTCACAGACCGCAGAGCGGCTATTCGGCTAGCAAGAGTGAACGCTGGAGGCCACCCACGTGAAAAACGTCCGGGAAGAAAAACGGTTCAGGCGACCCGGCCGTTTCCTTTACGAGTATCTACTCGGTTGAATTCGCTCCCAGAGTCTGAGTATTGTACACTCCACTCCGCGGCCCACTCTCAGCCACAGACCGCAGAGCGGCTATCCGGCGAGCGAGAGCACAAGCCAAAGAGCGAAGAGAACATGAAAAAGATTGAAGGGGGCTCGGACGAAACCGAGTCGGCACCCTCCGCATAAAACTTGCAGTGCTAAAAGCAATCATTTGATATTTCTGCGTGGACTAACTTTCTCTTTTGCATGATCATTTCCATGAAACACCCGCCAAAAAACCTCCGCCCAACTTTGCCAAGTTGCCCGGAGGCTTGGGGGCTACTGTCGGAGTAATTGGCCACGGGTATCCTGAAGACGGCAAGACAATAATTCAAGACATCGGGGCTAGCAAAGCCCCTCAGTCCGACTGCCCGGCCACTCCTGCCGGCTCCCCGTCCGACTGCTCCACCCGGCCGGTTGCCGGCTGCCGACTGCACCAATCAGCCGGCTGCTGACTGCAGCCCGACCCGACATCGACAAGACCCCGACGTGGCGGCCATACCACGGACAAGACGGCTGTACCTCGACGCCATCATGTATAGTGTCACTTGTCCCCTGGCACTATTTATGAAGTGACCCAGGGGACAAGCATGACACCCCACCATGCCTTGCCCATACCTACCTAGCTTACATCCTAAGCTACCCCTCAAGCCTATATATAGGAGGCCTCATCCATCCATCCAGGAGGATGGACTCTCAGGCACACACCCACAAGCAAGCTAGCTTGCAAGAGAGCTAGCTAGCCATCCATCCATCCACCCTCAGATGCACTCACGCATGCATACATGCCCAGGCACACCCATTCGGCCATGAGCATGGTCGGCCACTAGAGCATGCCATATACATGCATATATGAAACCAGATGCCTGTGGCACTGCTTTCAGATACAGCTCCAGGAGCAACTCTATACCAGATATACCATAGATATTCAGACATGCAGGAGTAGGGGTATTATCTCTCCGGAGAGCCCCGAACCTGGGTAAACTAGCACGTGCTACTCGCATACCCGCTCCCGGTCCTATCAGCAGCAGTCTTACCCTCACACTAAGCCCTTGTGGCATCTGTCGACTCGCAAGCCCCCCGTGAGAATACCACGACATGGTGCTTCGGAACAACGGACCTTAGCAACGGTGCATAGTTAGGGGGAACACAATTCTTGAAATTTTAGTGAGAGATCATCTTATTTAAGCTGCCGTCGTTCTAAGCAAATAAGATGTAAAACATGATAAACATCACATGCAATCAAATAGTGACATGATATGGCCAATATCATTTTGCTCCTTTTGATCTCCATCTTCGGGGCGCCATGATCATCATCGTCACCGGCATGACACCATGATCTCCATCATCGTGTCTCCATGAAGTTGTCTCGCCAACTATTACTTCTACTACTATGGCTAACGGTTAGCAATAAAGTAAAGTAATTACATGGCGTTTTCAGTGACACGCAGGTCATACAATAAATTAAGACAACTCCTATGGCTCCTGCCGGTTGTCATACTCATCGACATGCAAGTCGTGATTCCTATTACAAGAACATGATCAATCTCATACATCACATATATCATTCATCACATCCTTTTGGCCATATCACATCACACGGCATATGCTGCAAGAACAAGTTAGATGTCCTCTAATTGTTGTTGCAAGTTTTTACGTGGCTGCTATAGGTTTCTAGCAAGAACGTTTCTTACCTACGCCAAAACCACAACGTGATATGCCAATTTCTATTACCCTTCATAAGGACCCTTTTCATAGAATCCGATCCGACTAAAGTGGGAGAGACAGACACCCGCTAGCCACCTTATGCAACTAGTGCATGTCAGTCGGTGGAACCTGTCTCACGTAAGCGTACGTGTAAGGTCGGTCCGGGCCGCTTCATCCCACGATGCCGCCGAATCAAGATAAGACTAGTAACGATAAGTAAATTGACAAAATCGACGCCCACAACAACTTGTGTTCTACTCATGCATAGAAACTACGCATAGACCTAGCTCTGATAGCACTGTTGAGGACCGTTGCAGAAATTAAAAAATTTCTACGCATCACCAAGATCAATCTATGGAGAAACTAGCAACGAGAGAGAGGGGAGTGCGTCTTCATACCCTTGAAGATCGCGATGAGGAAGCGTTGCAAGAACGCGGTTGGAGGAGTCGTACACGCAGCGATTCAGATCGCGGTCGATTCCGATCTGAGTGCCGAACAACACGCCTCCGCGTTCAACACACGTGCAGCCCGGTGACGTCTCCCGCGCCTTGATCCAGCAAGGAGGAGGGAGAGGTTGGGGAAGACAACTCCAGCAGCAGCACGACGGCGTGGTGTTGTTGGAGCAGCGTGGTAATCCGGCAGGGCTTCGCCAAGCACCGCGGAAGGAGGAGGAGGTGTTGGAGAGGGGGAGGGCTGCGCCTTTGATGTGGTGCGGCTGCCCTCCCTCCCCCCCTCTATTTATAGGGCGAAGGGGGAAGGGGCCGACCCCTCTAGATGAGATCTAGAGGGGGCGGCGGCCAAGGGGAGGGGGCTTGCCCCCCAAGCCAAGGGGGCGCCCCCTTTAGGGCCCCCCCCAACCCTAGGCGCATGGGCCCTAGGGGGGATGGCGCCCAGCCCACTTAGGGGCTTGTTCCCTTCTACATACAGCCCATAGGGCCCTCCGGGGCAGGTGGACCCTCCCGGTGGACCCCGGGAACCCCTTAGGTGGTCCCGGTACAATACCGGCAAACCCCCGAATACTTCCGGTGACCGTATGACGACTTCCCATATATAAATCTTCACCTCCGGACCATTCCGGAATTTCTCGTGACGTCCGGGATCTCATCCGGGACTCCGAACAACATTCGGTAACCACGTACAAACTTTCCCTATAACCCTAGCATCATCGAACCTTAAGTGTGTAGACCCTACGGGTTCGGGAGGCACGTAGACATGACCGAGACATCTCTCCGGCCAATAACCAACAGCGGGATCTGGATACCCATGTTGGCTCCCACATGCTCCACGATGATCTCATCGAATGAACCACGATGTCGGGGATTCAATCAATCCCATACACAATTCCCTTTGTCTACCGGTATGATACTTGCCCGAGATTCGATTGTCGGTATCCCTATACCTTGTTCAATCTCGTTACCGGCAAGTCTCTTTTACTCGATCCGTAACACATCATCCCGTGATCAACTCCTTGATCACATTGAGCTCATTATGATGATGTCCTACCGAGTGGGCCCAGAGATACCTCTCCGTCACACGGAGTGACAAATCCCAGTCTCGATTTGTGCCAACCCAACAGACACTTTCGGAGATACCCGTAGTGCACCTTTGTAGCCACCCAGTTACGTTGTGACGTTTGGCACACCCAAAGCATTCCTACGGTATCCGGGAGTTGCACAATCTCATGGTCTAAGGAAATGATACTTGACAGTAGAAAAGCTTTAGCAGACGAACTACATGATCTTGTGCTACGCTTAGGATTGGGTCTTGTCCATCACATCATTCTCCTAATGATGTGATCCCGTTATCAACTACATCCAATGTCCATGGTCAGGAAACCGTAACCATCTATTGATCAACGAGCTAGTCAACTAGAGGCTCACTAGGGACATGTTGAGGTCTATGTATTCACACATGTATTACGATTTTCGGATAACACAATTATAGCATGAACAATGGACAATTATCATGAACAAGGAAATATAATAATAACCATTTTACTATTGCCTCTAGGGCATATTTCCAACATACCCGAGATCCGCCGATTTTGACACCAACAGGAGGCTTGTTCAAGTAAGAACAACACCCAAGCATCTGTCCACCCACATATCAAATTATCAAAGTAACGAATGCAAATCAAACAAACATGATGAAAGTGACTAGATGAAATTCTCGTGTATCCTCAAGAACGCTTTTCTTATTATAAGAGATTGTTCCGGCCTGTCCTTTGCTGTAAAAGGATTACCTTGTTGCACCTTTGTTACATTTGCTACTTGTTGCTCGTTACAAATTACCTTGCTGTCAAACTACTTGTTACCGATAATTTTAGTGTTTGGACAGAATACCTTACTGAAAACCGCTTGTCATTTCCTTCTGCTCCTCGCTGGTTCGACACTTTTACTTATCGAAAGGACTACGATTGATCCCCTATACTTGTGGGTCATCACAATCCAAAAAAAAGATTATTGTAATCAAAAGAACGAGAAATGGCTCCCATCCACCTCCCCTTCCTCTCCTTAGGCGACCATGGCGACGGCCCTGGATCCTCCTAGATCCAAGATCTCCACCAACACATCCACCCCAAATCCACCATGGACCCCTACAATGATCCCAATTTAATTGTTCACCAATTGGATTTCTCGTTTGGACACCAATTTCATGGTAAGATCCGTGGCCTTTTATTTTTGGCGGTGAACCCAGTATCACCATCGAATGGCTTTCTTCTTGTTGTTTCATTCGGTAGATCTACCTTTCGACTGGATTCTTTGAAGTTAGTCTTGCCCTCTCGGCATATTTGGGTGTTGCATATGATTCCCTGGAGGTTATCCACATCAAGGGCAAAGTATTTCGTTTTTCGGTTGCATTAAAGGCAATGGTTTGTATATTATAAGAAAAATACTCTTTGAATGCCCTATGTTCAAATGCTACTTCCACCTCTGGAGTAATGGACGCCCCAATTGGTTATATGATGAACAAAGATGGTATTTTGATGAGGATCGAACATGGACCAAAGTATCATAAAAAACATCGTCGAATTAATCAGGTACGACAAGACAACCCTACCAATGTTCCTATTCATTCAGTATATCTGAGGATCACGTCCAATCTATGTGATTCATCAACACATACTACGGTTCCAAAATACTATTGCTACAAGTGGAAATTATCATCACAACCCTAAGATCCACCTATCCGATGCAAATGCTACTCAATTGGGAAATAGATCAAAACGATGCATCGATGTTGATCGTGAAATTCGTGCTTCTGCTGGACACGTTGACCATATGTCCATACAACTCGAACCAGTGGTTATAGCGACAATTGAATTGTTCAAATTCAGCCTAGCTACCTACGTACCAACAGACAAAATCCTCCCAATGGGCCTCATACTGAGGAGCCCATTCGACATAATGAGCCTAGGAATACGAAAACCGAAGAGTCTATTGATATTGTACCTGGCATGATTGATTTCAGTCTGTTCTGCACGAAATGCCTGGGGTTTGGCTACCTAATCTCCAACTTCATTATCAAGATTCGATGCAGATCTTGTTATAAGTATAACCATATTGCCAGATTTTGTTTATCGAAATGCAACAACAGCTAGATATATCAGATTAAGTGACCGTCTGACAGTTAAACTTATATAGAGGCCCCTATTTTCCCTTGGAAGCATCAACTTCCGTCATTCCACGCCATTGCGCCGCTCCACATGATACACCTAGCTTTGCTCCCATGGCTTGCTACCCATGCAACCCCCTGGGCGCGCCCCTGGCTTGTGGCCCCATCGAGGGTCCTCTCCGGCACTTATTTCTTCTAGTAATTTTTTATACATTACAGAATAATTCTCCATAAATTTTTAGATCATTTGGAGCTCCGGAAAATAGTTATCTCAATTGTAGTTTTTTCAGGTTAGAATTCCAACTGCCGACAATCTTCCTCTTTTGGTGTATCTTGCATTTTAAGATAGAAAAGACATTATAATTGCATCAAATATGGAATATAACTTCAAAACAATAAAACTAACAGTTGGATAACATGATGCAACATGGACGTATCAGCGGGTCCCATCAAATTCAGCGATTTCTTCCTATAGTTATGGCTGATACTTGAGTTCTAGGCTAACGTCTCTGGCCGGGATGCAATTATGTGAGGCCGTCACCATCTAATCGGGGATACAAAGGGGGCTTCACCCACACCACTCTACTCATCGCGGGGCCTATCCAACCAACGTGCTTTGGAACCAAAGAAAGAAATAACAACCATAAGCTCACCCGGCAAAAACCGAAAAGAGCCTATGTAACTCGATCCGGTGCTGTTCTTGGCTGTCTACTACCTATTGGGAGGCCTAGAAGACTCGTGAGCGTTACTTTTTTTTAGGATCTTGAGCGTTACTGGGTCTGGTCGCCTTCACGTCCATTTCTGTCCCGTCGTGGTCCGAGTGGGAGCTGAGTTGGGTTTTTCTCTCTCTTCTTTTTTTTTCTTCTTTTTTTGTTCTTTCCCCTTTCCTTTTTCCATCTTCTTTTTCATTTTGTGATTTTTTAGAATTATTGAACATTATTTATAAATCTTGAACATTTTCGATTCATCAAATTCAAAAAAATATTCATTGATTGAGTTTTTTCAACTAATTTAAATTTTTTCCATATAATAAAAATGATATTTAAAATTCAAAAAAAGTTCATTAAATAAAAAAAGTTCATCGAAATTAAAAAATATTCATCAAATTCAAAATTTGTTCATGGAATAAAAATTCAGAGAATGCTTATTTTTTAAATCTTGAACATTTAAAAAAAAAATATGAAACCATTGTTGAGATTCCAAACTTGTTTTTTTTTGGAGAGAGATGAGATTCCAAACTTGGTGGAACTTGAGTGTGAGCCCAAGAATCTGTTGGACTGAGCTTGGGACCGAATACAAGTAGTGGAATCCCAAGCCGGCCACTTGGTCGAAACCCTAACCTAGGTCAGTACTAGCAACGAAGGAAAGCGGCGGCGGAGGCGAGACAGAGAGCGGCGGCGGAGACAGGGAGCGGCGGCGGGGAGACGAGATGCAGATGGATAGCGGGCAGATCTCGTCCGTGGGCAGGGGATCCGGGAAACAGCAGTCTGAGATATCTATGCTGATGGAGGAGATCCTGTCCCTGCAGAGAGAGCGCCAAGATCTGGTCGGTTCTCTTACTCCCAGTATTTGTTGCTGGAGGGAAAGGGTCTCTCCAACACCAACAGAGTGGATGGTCGCTGGAAGGGAAACCATGGCCGTGAGCAGATCCTCCGTCCAGGGCTCGGGCATTGTCAAACCAGCCTCCAGTATCCAGTCCGGCTTAGAGCAGGTACATTTACCCCACGCTGTTAGAGACGTCGAGAAAGAAATGGGGAACTACTTCGATTTTGTCCTCCAAGACATAGAGCACTTGGGCCACCAGATGCTATCTACCTCACATTTTCTTTGGAGTTCCCGTGCCCCAGTCTCCTCGTGCCAGGCCGACGAGCTGGTTAGGACAGCATCCAAATTAATGCAAATCTCTACGGATATCTACGATGCTGGGGTGGAGAAGAGTAAGGAGGAGGAGGAGAGGCAGAGGCAGAGGGTGAAGCACAAGGAGAAGAAGCAGAGGCAGAAACAGAGGAAGAAGCACAAGGAGGTGGAAGAAGATACCACCAAGAAGATGGAAAGGAAGAAGGAGGAGGAGCAAGAGAAGATGGGATGGAAGAAGGAGAATCAGGCTGAACAGGAGGAGGCTAGGAAGAAGGCTGAGATGATGTGGTCCCACGAATTCTTTCGTCTCTCATCCAATGTCAGGGAGAAGCCCAACCATTACAAAAATGAGTTGGCGATGATGTTTACAGAGGATGACGAGAAGGAGTATGAGAGGGAGATGGAGGCAGAGAGGCAGGCGGAGATGGAGAGGAAGCAGAAGAAGAAGCAGCAGATTGTTGTGAAGCAGGGCGCTGACCAGAACATAACAAAATCCCCAATGGAGCTTCTCAAAGAGGATATGGATACTGAGCTGCGACTTTTTGCCAGCCACCGTGAGTACTGGGAAGATACAAACATCAGCAAGACTGGACAGTGCGGTCGGTTCCAAGATAACAGTAAGTAGATCACCAACTTCCTCCCTCATTCTTCTTTATGTAAGAGAATGGCTCAATTTAGTCATCATATTATTAGATTTCTGATGACAGCTCACACTTTGGCTTTGTTGCTGCAGCCACTTTGAGTCCTATGCAGTTTACACACTACACACCTGGTATCACCCTGCCCCCTGCTGCTGTCACTGGGACAACCGTTCAGATCTACTCCTTCAAAATTACTCGACTGCACAATGACCTCAAGTGGCCACTCTATGTCTACGGCGAGGTCGCTGCCCGGGACACCGTGGACCGCAACCGCAACCTTCTCTTCTGTCGGTCAGAGTTTAGGGGCCAAGTACTCACTGAAAATGTAATCATTGTTGTAGATTTAGTTTTCTCTTCACTTTCCTCTGTTTTTTTAAGTGTTTTTTCCTTCTTCAGCAAAATATTCCATTCAATTAAAATGATGATATAATCCTGCAGGACTCTTCCCTATGCTTGACTGGCCCTTCTCGTGCAATTGTAGCGGAGGATCCTGTTGACTTTGAAGTCGAACTAAGAATTATTGAGGGCGATGATGAGATCAAAGACAGAGTATTGATGAGTCTTAGCAAGCGTTACGACGGTGCAGAGCAACCTTTATGCTTCCATGGCTCCATGTGTAGTGCAGAGTTGAGCCTTGGGCGACTTGCTGCAACGGTCCAGGCAACTATCGTGGGGGTTCGTGTTGGTAAAGGGAGGTGGCCTTTTGAATGCGGAGGCCGAGTTACTTGCTCCTTGTATTCTGCAGAGGTTGGTGATCACTCGTGTGATGAAGTTGTTTTGCTTGATTCCGCTGAAAAAATTCCTGAAGATGGTTTAGATGGTTATATTTCTCTTTCAAGGAGCGTTGTGTCAGTACAATTGCAAGGACGGTTGAAAGTTAGCATACAAGCATACGGGAGATCTGAACCTCCAGTCGATGTTGAATTCCATCCCCAGGATTGCAACATAAGTATGGGTAGTTGTTTTGTCTATGGCAGTAAGGTGGACATCACGGTTGCTTGGTCCCAGCTTGTCCGGGACAAGATGGATTTACTAATTGAGGGTTATTCTACCCAGGCGTAGTGTGCTGTCTTCCCATCTAATATGTTTGCTAGTGGTATGTTATTTGTATGCCGGCCAGCTATGCAAGACGGATGATGTCATGTCCCAACTATTTGTGTATTGACTCTCTATTGTGTTATCTGATCTGACTATAACTTATTGTACTATGTTATTTGTGTATCGACTTTATATTGTGTTATCTGATCTGACTATAACTTATTGTACTATATGTTATTATACTTTTGGTTGCTTGGTACGTCTAGTGCATTTAATTTCTCACCTGCTGCCATTGATGGGTTGTTTGTGGACATTACATAAGTCAGGCCTCTGAGCTGGTGATCTACCAAATCATCATAAGGTGGTGACTGCAAGGGTGCAAGTCTACTCCCAAGGAAGAAAATTAATTTGGAGTATCCAGTGTCGTGTCCTCCAGGTATGGTAGATGGCTGGAGTTCTCAAGTCACAGAACACAATCGAACCAAAGCTGTCACCAAGGACAGTCATTCTATAGTTCAAGCAGCTCATAGATACTCCCTCTGTATACAAATATGAGATGTTTTAGATCACTAACATAGTGATCTAAAACGTCTTACATTTGTTTACAGAGGCAGTACCTTCTTTTTTTGCAACTTGAAATTTATGAAACTCAAAGCCAAGTCACTAACATCAATGTGCTTGCACATTCAGGGATCTGATAACAGCTTTTTACGGGGCAAGTAGAAGAAGACTGCCTTGGTCGGAAACAACCATACATTCTGAGTCTGTGTATGAGCTAGCTTATTGTTCTCCCTTTTGATTTTGAAGATTCAGATAATACTGAACAAACTGATGCAGATTGGATCTGATTGTTCCATGCGGTGGGTGCTTTTCGGGCTGCTGCCTCGGCAAGAGCTTGACAGTCACTTAAGAAGGTAGCTTCTCCAGTTTGAGCGGCCAATACCTGGGGCTTGGGCTTTCCGCCTGCAATGCAGATTCTGCAACTGAAGTCGCTTGAATCTGTTTATGCTCGCTGGAGTTCCAATGTATTAGTATTAGAGTTCCTGCCTTACTTCTTATAGATCTGAAACACAAGGAGCAGATGAAGCCACTCTCAATGCAGCTTGATTCTTCTCCTGTTAATATTGAAGTGATATTTTCAGGATTAAACACAATCTTCCATACTGAATTGACAAAGTAAAGCCTTATTCACTGCTTCCGGATTCCTGATGTCCATGCTTCTCCTCTTCTTTGACTTGTAAATCTCTGCTCAGGCCTTAACATAAAGAGGTTTAGTTGAGAGTCTCATCGAACGCCTGTCCACCAAAAATCCCTGACCACTCGACATTCATTTTTTGCTAATAATTTCTTGGAGAAAAGTATATCGTACATATAATAAACAGGCAGAGATGTCATCTCCTCTGGGCAGAGTTTATTAGCTGCGATGAGGTCTTCGCATTTTACGCTTCTGCTGCTTGTTTTTCTTGTTAGACGACTCAGTGCGGTCCTTAGGCTTGGAGGACTCTGGAGCCTTGCTCTTCCCCTTGTCACCTCTGGATCTGCTTTAAATGGCCTCCTCGCAAGTCCTACGGTGTTGACGATGTCAAAGAGCTTGTCAACTGTCTTGGCCTCTTGGGGTTCTTGCGGGCAATCTTGTGGATGAGATCATTACACTGGATGCCCGAGGTGAATATCCTTATTAGCAGAAAACATAAGAGTATCCTCAACATTAACTCGATAGAATTGCAGTGAATTTACTTTCATAAATAATCTTGAATATTGGTCATGCATGAAGCAAATAGAACATACATTGGAAGAACTGCAAATACTCCTCCATTGAGGTATGTGTTGGCATGGAGCTATCAAGATATTTGCATTATTTTGTCATTTATAACAGCAAGCATTTTCTGTATGTGCTGCAGGTATATGCGCCATGTCGAAATAAATCACTTCCCTGGTATGCAAACAATTCAAAATTATAGGAAGCTAATCCAGATTAGATTTAATAACTCTTGAATGGCAAACATCAAGATGGCTTGCAAGTCTTCCCAGAAAGATTTATGATAGAATTTGGGTACTTCAGGTGGTGTCTCTAAAGAAGCGGATTTAACACGACACAGTTTGGTAGTGTAGCATAGAAAATCTGTAGTTCTTTACACTCAGTAGTAGCTAACCAATATAGAGAATTAATATCTAGTATATGACATCTCGAATAAGGACAATCTTTTTTCGAAATTTTACATCTTGTGAAACAAGATTGATTGAAGAAAGAGCAATATATGCCGGAAGGACACAAACATTCAGCTTATTTTTTTGACCTGGAAACATTCAGCTTATTGTAGCTGGTCCAGTTAAGTCCTCTAGGCCATGGCTTTATTAGTTGCCAAACTGCTGAATTCTTTTGTATAACTTGCTTTATATAATGACTTGTTAATTTATTTCCTGTACCTGCCGAGTTTCAGTTCAGAATACTGAACTTTAGATGTCCTGGTTTCACACTTCAGAAATAAGTAACTAGAAACAAGAGTAAAAGGCGAAAGAATATTTCGCTTTATGCCAAGCGAGTCCCCCGGTAGCTAGGCACCCACGCTCCCTTGCGCCCCGGCAGCACGCCGGCGGCGCGGTTGTGCCACTACCTCCCATTAGCAGCGTCCACCGGCCCAACCCCAGCCCTCACCCGCGGGATTGTCACACCCTGTAAGAGACCAAGGAGGAGATCGAGCTTGAGGCTAGGGTTTGGGATGAATTTACGGATTGGATCAACCAAGCAAAGAGAAAATCTCCGTTATAGTGTACTGCAGCTATGAGCTGTAAAGTATAAAGTGATTTTGATCACATAGAAATGGCATACCCATGCAGTTTGGCTGTTATATAGTCTGGGTAAAGCGTGAAACGATACAATAATTAAACTCTACAGAGTGACAACCCGGCGAGTGCCACGAGCCATTGGATCTCCCCGACGATGCATCCGAGCCGCTAGTTAACTGAATGAAGCGGTATGACACCTGACAATACTTCCCTGTCGAAAACCACCGTGTCCTCAAGGTGGGCCGTGCTTGCGCTAGCTCTCCATCGTCTTGTTGAAGAACCCATGAAGCATCGTCAGGTGGAAGATTTTCCCACTACACCAACCACTGTACCACCGGCAAATTGTTTCTGGGAACCTGCCTCTCCTCCAAAACTAACACAGGCTCAGTTCTGACTTGACCATCTGGACTAATAAGGGTAGATCTGTATAAGGGACAGCAGTTGGGCCAATGTGCTTCTTCAACCAGATAATATGAAAGACTGGATGGATTTGTGTAGTTTCTAGCAGGAGCAATTTATAAGCCACATTTTCTACTCAGTTGAGCACCCTGAAAGGACCATAATACTTGCTTTGCAACTTAATGTGGTGTCTAATGCCAAATGCATTCGTCTGTATAAGGTTGCAACTTGAGATACACCATATCACCAGGAACTAGCACCATCTCGGTTCTCTTCTTATCTGCATATTAATCATTTTAGCCTATGCTGACTGCAAATTCTGTTTGAGTTGGATCATGAGAGCATTTCTGTCCACAAGAGTGCTAGTGCTTCCACTTTCCAAAGCTCAATGCAAAGAAAACTCACTGATCATATCCATAAAGTGCTTGAAAAGGAGTTTTCTGCAATGAGGAATGGAAAGATGTATATTGTACCAATACTCACTAGTAGGAAAAGGGGCTTTTACCCCGGTTCATAAGGGCCTTTAGTCCCGGTTCTGGAACCGGGACTAAAGGGTCGTTACTAATGCCCTAGCCCTTTAGTCCCGGTTCTTACACGAACCGGGACTAAAGGCCGTCCACGTGGCCGGTGCCGGGAGCCCAGGCAGGAGGGCCTTTGGTCCCGGTTGGTGCCACCAACCGGGACCAATAGGCATCCACGCGTCAGCACCTGGCAGGAGCTGAGGTTTTTGTTTTTTTTAAAGGGGGTGGTTTAGGGGTTTTGGGGGGTTAATTTAGGTGTTTCATATATTGTGTTAGCTAGCTAATTAATAGAGAGAAGTGTCCTCTCTCATCTCCGTGCTTTGTCGACGCTACGTACTATATACGTACGGAGAGGAGTAGACACGCTAGCTAGTAATCAAATGAAGGAAACAGAAAATCGTCATGAACATATATATATGCATACAGAGAGAAGTGATATCGACCACCTCTCCTTCTCCGAGATATTGGTCGAACAACAAGTTCTCGTATATCTATCCGACACTACCGGCTACATATATACAATAATTATCTCTTACAATACAATCTCCTAATTATATTGTAGGAACACAGGGTCCACATAGTATTCTCCGTTTTCAGCGATCACGTGGTCAAGGAAGAATGCCGCCAATTCCTCTTGAATTCCTCGCATACGATCTGGTGCTAGGAGTTGATCCCGCTTCCGAAAAATCTAATTTGAAGAAGGGGGTCAATACATATATATATATGAATAAATGAAACTCAACACAAATGATGGTAATAAAATAAAATTGTGAATATTATTGCTTACGCACTTCATATTGTTCTTCAGTGTAGCCCCGCTCACAGGTATGGTAGCGGATGGACTCGCAAATGTAGTATCCACAGTAATTATTCCCGGGTTGCTGCCACAACCACTTTACAAGAAATAGAGGTCAATCAAACTGATAAGCAAGCATGCTAAATGGTATTGATCAAACTAGCGCTTGAATCACTAGGAGATGCGCGGAACATGCTACTATAGTACTTACTTTCGGGTGTCTAAATTGCAGCTGGTTCGGCAGTCCCGGGGCTTTTGAGGTGAATTTTCTCCAAACCCTGCCAGACAAAGAAAACAATTACTTGATATCAGGAAATGAACAAAGTTGCTGATATGGTGGATAATGATCGATTTAACTTACTTCTGGAGCATTTGAGTCATGTTCGCATAGTCCTGGGGATCTTTTCGTCTCGAGTCTAAGACGGTTACTACTCCCGGCTCAAGCTTAATCTCTAGGAGAATATAGTGGAAGCTGCGCATGCATGCATAAGTCATCAATTACATTACCATAACCTGGACTAATAAGGGAAACCGAATATGCAGAAGACAGTAACACTCACTTGAAGTTGTAAGGAAAGAGTATTATATCTTTGTTTTGATTTAATACCAACGATTGTAGCAAGTTGGCCTCGGTATCTTTGGCATGAAATTTAACCTGATAATCATCTATGAGATTTGTGTTAATGAACCCAATATCACCGATCTGTCTTTTCTTCAATTCGGCGATCTTCAATCTGCATAATATAGTGAGGATAAGTATAAATACATGCAATGAAAGAGCTGACCTATATAGAGAGACTTAATGACAGAAGTAGTACTACTTACAGACAGTAGCAAGTGATCGTTGTTTTATCGAGGGACTTTAGATCGAAAACTGGAAGAAATCCTCAAATGGAACATTCAGCAGTTCAATTTCAACGAGGTCATGCTCCGGTTTAACTCTCAGCGTTAAAGTACTCATCCCATCAGACTCTCTGCAGGTTTTCATGTACCAATCATGTAGTCTTCGCATCATCGTGCTTAGAGATTTGACATCTTTGACGAGAGGCTTCCCGTAATGGTATTTGTGTTCGTCCACCTCCATGATTTCATAATGTACATCGTCGGGCAGGTAATCTCCAAGATCGGTATAACCGGGCACCATACCCGGATCATTAGCGACGATGTCTTTTGACACCTTGAGCGGGGGGCACGATTGGTTCTCTTGTTCGCCGAGCTGGGCAATTTTTTTCCCAGCTCGTCGTTCTTTCATCCTTTTATCACTGACAGTACTTCCCGACCGCTCCGCTTCGGCATATGCCTTTGCAAGAACGCGCTCATAGTTGCCTTTTGGCGGAGACTTTGGTGGTTTTGTCAGGGCAGCCAGAGTGCGCTTTGCTTTCACCGGATCTACCTTCTCCTCCGGAGGTGGATGTTTCTTTGCTTTGTCCCCTTCAAAGAAGTTCTTCACTTCGGCTCGCACGATCTTCGCGTTCTCCTCCTCGGTCCTCTCATATGGTAACTTCTCTGGAGTCTTCAGAGAAGGACCGAATCTGTATTGCCTCCCGCCTCTGGCAGCTGTACTGCTAGACGCCGGCAGAGCAGACGGAGCGGCTGCGGCTGTCTTCTTTCCTTGCTTACGAGGCGGAGGAGAAGGACTACGACGCGCCGGAGCAGCCGCAGCGGCGGCGGGTCTCTTCCGCCCTTGCTGACGAGGCGGAGAAGGAGGAGGCTGGCTGCTCTGGCGCGCCGGCGCTGGCGGAGAAGGAGGCGGAGTGCCGCCACGCGCCGGAGAAGGAGGCTGAGTGCCCTGATCACTCGCCGGAGGAGGAGGCGGAGTGCCGCCACGCGCCGGAGAAGGAGGCTGAGTGCCCTGATCACTCGCCGGAGGAGGAGGCGGAGGAGGAGGCGGAGTGCCCTTACTCGCCGGAGCCGTCCAGTTCGGAAGCTTGATGAGCTCCTTCCGCCATAGGCATGGAGTCTTTAGAGCTAAACCCAGCCGAGTCTCCCCTTCACCGGTAGGGTGGTCAAGCTGGAGGTCCTCAAATCCCTCCGTTATTTCATCCACCATCACCCTAGCATATCCTTCTGGAATCTGCCGGCAGTGGTAGGTTGCGCCGGGTTCAGTAGGTAAAACAGAGCCAACAGCCGCCTTGACTTTCAAGTTCTGCCATTCCGCCATAAGGTGGCAATGTTGAGACTCCGTGATAGCATCCACGGGGTAGCTAGGAGTAGCCGCATGCTCCAGCTGAGGCAGCTCGGTGGAAGCCACGCTGCTTCTACGCTGAGATGGCGGTGTAGCTTCGGGGGCAGTTTCGGCATCTCTATTGCCGTCTCGTTCCTCTAGCACTTGAACCCTTTCGTGCAGACGCTGAATTTGGATCTGCTCCACTTTTTTCCTCCTCTCCTGGGTTTTGTAACCGCCCGCGTCCGGAAAACCAGCCTTCCACGGAACGGAGCCTGGCGTGCCTCGTGTCCGTCCAGGGTGCTCAGGATTCCCGAGGGCCATTGTGAGCTCGTCGTTCTCTCTGTCTGGAACGAACGTCCCTTGCTGCGCTGCATCGATATAGTGCTGAATCTTCTTGACGGGTATTGCAAGTTGCTCGTCCGTCCAACGACACCTCCCTGATACAGGGTCCAAGGTTCCGCCAGCCCCGAAGAACCAAGTCCGGCAACGGTCTGGCCAGTTCATTGTCTGTGGTTCGATCCCTTTATCAAGCAGATCCCTCTCAGACTTGGCCCACTTAGGCCGGGCTTTGAGGTAGCCACCTGACCCCGTGCGATGGTGAAGCTTCTTCTTCGCAGCATTCATCTTGTTTGTCGCTGACATCTTCTTACTCTTTTCCGATGTCTTGTGGGCCACAAATGCGGGCCAGTGATCTCTGATCTTCTCATACCGGCCGATGAATTCAGGTGTCTCTTCTTTGTCGACAAACGTTTTCAGCTCATTCTTCCACCTCCTGAATAGGTCTGCCATCTTCTTAAGAGCATGAGACTTGATTAATTGCTCTATAACTGGCTTCTCCGGATCCTCCTCTGGCGGTAGGGTGAAATTTCCCTTCAGCTCAGTCCAAAGATCATCTTTCTGCATATCATTGACATAAGACACCTCAGGGTCTTCCTTCTTAGGCTTATACCATTGGTGGATGCTGATCGGGATCTTGTCCCTAACTAGAACCCCGCACTGAGCAGCAAAAGCATCCTTTGTCCGGAGGGGTTCAATCGGTTGGCCGTCGCGCGCGATTGCTGTGATCTCAAACCTTTCATCCGAGCGCAACTTTCTCTTCGGGCCTCGTCTCTTTACCGCAGTTGTGCTCGATCCGGAGGGCTAGAAAAAAGAAGAAAGACGAGTGTTAATTAATATGTGTACATACCAAAACAATGAATGCATCAATTAGCTAGTCAGCACAGGCTTAACTAATATATTTACCTGGCCGGACTCTGTTCGGTCACCGGAGCCGTCACCACGGGCTCCTTCTTGCACCAGCATTGGGTCACCGGAGCCATCATAATCATGTCTTTCCTCCTCCACTCTTCGATCACCGCAGCCAGCTTCTTCACCCTGTTCTTCCAGACCATCATTGTCGTTAAGATACGACAAGATATCACCTCCGGCTAAGATTATGTCCCCCAACACCTCTTCTGCTTGCTCATCTCGTCCGTGCTCCATTGTTTCTGCAAATATTACAACATGGCAATTATTACACAAACATGACAGCAGGTGGATATATTAGTGCAAACGTAGACCTAGCTTATTCCGGGTTTGGGGTGGCCTAGGCAATGCTTCAAGGGTAGGGGCGCGGCGGGAGGGGGTAGGAGACCGACATCGTTTTTTTCTAGGGTTTGGGTGTCCTCGAGAGTTTTGGTCGAGCGAGAGGGCCGGGGGGTGCTCCCGTGGTATAAGTTATCACGGTCGAGAGGGGGTATACATATCGACCGTCCATCATGTCGAAGTTATCTGGGAGGGAGTTATATATATCGACAACGACGACATACATACACGGGAAAATAATGTTATCGGGGAGGGGGTATATATCGACCCCCCCCCACGTGTTGAAGTTATCGGGAGGGGGTTTTATATCGACAACGACGACATACATACACGGGAAAATAATGTTATCGAGGAGGGGGTATATCGACCCCCCTCATGTTGAAGTTATATCCCCCCTCGTGTTGAAGTTATCGGGAGGGGGTAATATCGACAACGACAACATACATACACGGGAAAATAATGTTATCGGGGAGGGGGTATATCGACCCCCCCCCACGTGTTGAAGTTATCAGGAGGGGGTATATATCGACGACGACAGACCCGATAAAACATAAGAAAACGAAGAAGAAATAAAAAGAGGAGAGAAGAAGAAAGGAATAGAGGAGAGGATTGAAGAAAAAAAAGAAAAAAAAAGAAAAAAAAGAGGAGAAGAAGAAAGGAATAGAGGAGAAGAAGAAAAAATAGAAAATATTCTATTTTTAAATTAAAAAATATTCTATTTTTTCTTCTTCTCCTCTATTCCTTTCTTCTTCTCCTCTTCTTTTTCTTCTTTTTTCCTCTTCTTATTTATATCTCCTCTTCTTCCTCTCCTCTTCTTCTTTCTTTCCTCTTCTTATTTTCTTCTTTCCTATCCTTCTTTTTCTTCTTCTTCCCTTCCTAGCTAGATATATAAAACTTTTCTAAAATTGTAACTTTTGCATATATAAAACTTTTCCATGTGGATCATCATTTCTCATATATATCGAATATATATCCATTGTCATATATAAAAACTTTCTATATATGAACAAAAAACTTTCTATGAACAAAAAAACATTTTTGACATATATATTCATACATTTTGAACATCTACATACATACAAATTTTTTTTGTTCACATATACATTATAGCCACATACACATATACATCACATATGAACAAAAAAATTAAACTAATAAAAATAAAAAAACAGAGCCGGGGCGGCGGCTCTCACAGCGGGGGCGGCTAGGACGATGGCGACGGCGGGGCGGGGCGGCGAGGGCGCCGGCGCACGGGGCCGGGACGGGGCGGGGGCGGCGAGGGCGCCGGCGAGCACGCGCGGGCCGGGCAGGGGGCTCGGGGCGCCGAGGCGGCGCGCGCGAGCAGGGGAGCACGAGGCGGGGCGGCGCGTGGGGGCAGGGCGACGGCGACGAGCACCGGGCGGCGACCCGTCGAGGCAAGGGCGCGGGGCGACGGCGATGAGGAGCGGGCGGCGACGGCGAGCACGGGCAGCCTGGCGGCGTCGGGGGCAACTGGCGAGGTATGTCGAAAATTTCCTAAGTGTGGACTTATATAGCAAAGCCTTTAGTCCCGGTTCGTGGCACCAACCGGGACTAAAGGTGGGCATTAGTCCCGGTTGGTGCCACCAACCGGGACCAAAGGCCTCTTTTCAGCAGCCCAAAGGGCGGGAAGCGGCGGCCTTTGGTCCCGGTTGGTGGCACCAACCGGGACTAAAGGGGGGGCATTGGTCCCGGTTGGTGCCACCAACCGGGACCAAAGGCCTTGCGCTGCCCGCGGCCAAAAGTTTAGTCCCACCTCGCTAGTTGAGAGGGGCTCGGAGTGGTTTATAAGCTCCACTGCGGCTGCCCTCTCGAGCTCCTCTCAAATGCAGGCTTACGGGCCTAATGTCACACTGTGCTGTCTGTTGGCCTATTGGGCCTTCTGCGGGCCTGAATCCTGGCCCAGGTTGGGTTTCTAGTCGTATTCAGGCCGTGGTGGCCCAATAGGTGGCAGTTTTTTAAATTTTTTGCATTATTTATTTTCTTTTGTTTTTTGCTTTATTTTTTAATTCTTTTTGCTTTTAGGTCAGCAAAATTATAAACTGTCTGTTAGTGCCATTAGTTTTAGAAAACATATAAACTTTCTATTAGTGCCATTAGTTCTTTATGAAAATTCTTTTTGCTGTATTTAGTTTTTTATTTTCTTTTTTGCTATATTTATTTTGTTTTATTTCTACTTACAACAAAAAACTTATTTATTTTATTTTATTTTGTTTCTAATTACTTATTTATTTTACTTTATGATAATTCTTTCTGCTATTAAAGTTTCTATCAAAAAAGTTCTTTATGAAAATTCTTTTTGCTTTTAATGATTAAAAATAAAAAAGAGGCGCAATGCGCGTTGATTTGCTTCAAGCCTTTCGGAATAGTGTAGACTGCACTGCACATAGCTCGATGCAGTCTACCTTATTCCTCAAGGCTTGAAGCTAAGCAACGTGAGCATTGCGCCTCTTCTTCATCGTCTCTGCACTCAGGGCTTATAAACCGCTCCTAGTGCCTCTCAGCTAGCGAGGTGGGACTAAAAAACTGCTTAGCTAGTAAGAAACTCTAGTACCGGTTCGTGCCACGAACAGGTACTAAAGGTGCTCGTGGGGCCACAGCCTCATTAGTACCGGTTCGTGGCACCAACAGGGACCAAAGGGTGGAATTGGTCCCGGTTCGTGCCACCAACCGGGACCAATGGCCTTGCACAGCGGCGTGGTGGTGAGTTTAGTCCCACCTCGCTAGCTAAGAGAGAGCCGCACCTGTTTATAAGGTGCGGTGCGCCTGAGCTGTCGAGCTCCTCTCTAAAGCAGGCTTACGGGCCTAACCTCTCTGCACTCAGGGCTTATAAAGCATTTCAAATGAACTCTGAAAAGGTTGAAAGTTGGCATGGTATCATCATTTCATCCACATAGCATGTGCAAGAAAGTTGAGAGGGTTACGGCAAAAACTAGATGCACTTCTTGTACAAAACGGACAATGGTATCATACTCGTCTATTACAAAGTTGGCATGCTATCATCATAATAGTTGCGGGAGAAAGTCTTCACTTTTTCTTCGCTTGTGTCATTTGCTTATTGCGCCGTAACCATGGATAATCTTCATCGTTTATCAGGATGCTTGGGTCAGCCTTGACTTTGAAGGGAGGAATTTCATGAAACTTTTCATAATCTTCAGACATGTCTGTCTTGCCCTCCACTCCCACAATGTCCCTTTTTCCTGAAAGAACTATGTGCCGCTTTGGCTCATCGTATGATGTATTCGCTTCCTTATCTTTTCTTTTCCTCGGTCTGGTAGACATGTCCTTCACATAGATAACCTGTGCCACATCATTGGCTAGGACGAACGGTTCGTCAGTGTACCCAAGATTGTTCAGATCCACTGTTGTCATTCCGTACTGTGGGTCTACCTGTACCCCGCCTCCTGACAGATTGACCCATTTGCACTTAAACAAAGGGACCTTAAAATCATGTCCGTAGTCAAGTTCCCATATGTCCATTATGTAACCATAATATGTGTCCTTTCCCCTCTCGGTTGCTGCATCAAAGCGGACACCGCTGTTTTGGTTGGTGCTCTTTTGATCTTGGGCGATCGTGTAAAATGTATTCCCATTTATCTCGTATCCTTTGTAAGTCAATACAGTCGAAGATGGTCCCCTGGACAACGAGTACAACTCATCACAAACAGTGGTGTCACCTCTGAGACGTGTTTCCAACCAACTGCTGAAAGTCCTGATGTGTTCACATGTAATCCAGTCGTCACACTGCTCCGGGTGTTTGGAGCGCAGACTGTTCTTGTGTTCATCGACATACGGGGTCACCAAGGTAGAGTTCTGTAGAACTGTGTAGTGTGCTTCAGACCAAGAATATCCGTCCCTGCATATTATTGAGTTCCCCCCTCCAAGCGTGCCTTTTCCAGTCAGTCTCCCCTCATACCGCGATTTAGGGAGACCTATCTTCTCAAGGCCAGGAATGAAGTCAACACAAAACCCAATGACATCCTCTGTTTGATGGCCCATGGAGATGCTTCCTTCTGGCCTAGCGCGGTTACGGACATATTTCTTTAGGACTCCCATGAACCTCTCAAAGGGGAACATATTGTGTAGAAATACGGGCCCCAGAATGACAATCTCGTCGACTAGATGAACTAGGACGTGCGTCATGATATTGAAGAAGGATGGTGGGAACACCAGCTCGAAACTGACAAGACATTGCGCCACATCACTCCTTAGCCTTGGTATGATTTCTGGATCGATCACCTTCTGAGAGATTGCATTGAGGAATGCACATAGCTTCACAATGGCTAATCGGACGTTTTCCGGTAGAAGCCCCCTCAATGCAACCGGAAGCAGTTGCGTCATAATCACGTGGCAGTCATGAGACTTTAGGTTCTGGAACTTTTTCTCTGGCATATTTATTATTCCCTTTATATTCGACGAGAAGCCAGTCGGGACCTTCATACTGAGCAGGCATTCAAAGAAGATTTCTTTCTCTTCTTTCGTAAGAGCGTAGCTGGCAGGACCTTCATACTGCTTCGGAGGCATGCCGTCTTTTTCGTGCAAACGTTGCAGGTCCTCCCGTGCCTCAGGTGTATCTTTTGTCTTCCCATACACGCCCAAGAAGCCTAGCAGGTTCACGCAAAGGTTCTTCGTCACGTGCATCACGTCGATTGAAGAGCGGACCTCTAGCTCTTTCCAGTAGGGTAGGTCCCAAAATATAGATTTCTTCTTCCACATGGGTGCGTGTCCCTCAACGTCATTCGGAACAGCTAGTCCGCCGGGACCCTTTCCAAAGATTACGTGTAAATCATTGACCATAGCAAGTACGTGATCACCGGTACGCATGGCGGGCTTCTTCCGGTGATCTGCCTCGCCTTTGAAATGCTTGCCTTTCTTTCGACATTGATGGTTGGTCGGAAGAAATCGACGATGGCCCAGGTACACATTCTTCCTGCTTTTGTCCAGGTATATACTTTCAGTGTCATCTAAACAGTGCGTGCATGCGTGGTATCCCTTGTTTGTCTGTCCTGAAAGGTTACTGAGAGCGGGCCAATCGTTGATGGTTACAAACAGCAACGCGTGCAGGTTAAATTCCTCCTGTTTGTGCTCATCCCACGTACGTACACCGTTTCCATTCCACAGCTGTAAAAGTTCTTCAACTAATGGCCTTAGGTACACATCAATGTCGTTGCCGGGTTGCTTAGGGCCTTGGATGAGAACTGGCATCATAATGAACTTCCGCTTCATGCACATCCAAGGAGGAAGGTTATACATACATAGAGTCACGGGCCAGGTGCTGTGATTGCTGCTCTGCTCCCCGAAAGGATTAATGCCATCCGCGCTTAAACCAAACCATACGTTCCTTGGGTCAGCTGCAAACTCAGCCCAGTACTTTCTCTCGATTTTTCTCCACTGCGACCCGTCAGCGGGTGCTCTCAACTTCCCGTCTTTCTTACGGTCCTCACTGTGCCATCGCATCAACTTGGCATGCTCTTCGTTTCTGAACAGACGTTTCAACCGTGGTATTATAGGAGCATACCACATCACCTTCGCAGGAACCCTCTTCCTGGGGGGCTCGCCGTCAACATCACCAGGGTCATCTCGTCTGATCTTATACCGCAATGCACCGCATACCGGGCATGCGTTCAGATCCTTGTACGCACCGCGGTAGAGGATGCAGTCATTAGGGCATGCATGTATCTTCTGCACCTCCAATCCTAGAGGGCATACGACCTTCTTTGCTGCGTATGTACTGTCGGGCAATTCGTTATCCTTTGGAAGCTTCTTCTTCAATATTTTCAATAGCTTCTCAAATCCTTTGTCAGGCACAGCATTCTCTGCCTTCCACTGCAGCAATTCCAGTACGGTACCGAGCTTTGTGTTGCCATCTTCGCAATTGGGGTACAACCCTTTTTTGTGATCCTCTAACATGCGATCGAACTTCAGCTTCTCCTTTTGACTTTCGCATTGCGTCCTTGCATCGACAATGACCCGGCGGAGATCATCATCATCGGGCACTGGTTCCTCTTCATCTTCAGCAGCTTCCCCCCTTGCAGCATCATTGGGCACATCGTCTGGTTCCTCTTGATCTTCAGCAGCTTCCCCCGTTGCAGCATCACCGTATTCAGGGGGCACATAGTTGTCATCGTCCTCTTCTTCTTCGCCGTCTTCCATCATAACCCCCATTTCTCCGTGCCTCGTCCAAACATTATAGTGTGGCATGAAACCCTTGTAAAGCAGGTGGGCATGAAGGATTTTCCGGTCAGAGTAAGACTTCGTATTCCCACATGTAGGGCATGGACAACACATAAAACCATTCTGCTTGTTTGCCTCAGCCACTTCGAGAAAATCATGCACGCCCTTAATGTACTCGGAGGTGTGTCTGTCACCGTACATCCATTGCCGGTTCATCTGCGTGCATTATATATAATTAAGTGTGTCAAAAACCATTACAGAACATCATGAATAGATAATTAAGTGACCAAATTAATAGAAGTTCATCATCACATTAGAACCAAAGTACATACATAGTTCTCATCTAACAACATATATATAGCTCTCCAGAGCATCTAATTAATTAAACCATACATTGAAACTATGTAAAACATTTCAATGCGAAAACAAATGCGATCATAATCGCAACCAAGGTAACAATTGATCCAACGGCATAATGATACCAAGCCTCGGTATGAATGGCATATTTTCTAATCTTTCTAATCTTCAAGCGCATTGCATCCATCTTGATCTTGTGATCATCGACGACATCCGCAACATGCAACTCCAATATCATCTTCTCCTCCTCAATTTTTTTATTTTTTCCTTCAAGTAATTGTTTTCTTCTTCAACTAAATTTAACCTCTCGACAATAGGGTCGGTTAGAATTTCCGGTTCAACCACCTCCTAGATAAATAAAATCTATGTCACGCTGGTCGGTATATTTGTCATAAACAATAAATGAATCAAATAGTTATAAAAAGATAATATATACCACATCCGAATCATAGACAGGACGAGGGCCGACGGGGGCGGATACCAAAACCATCGCACTATGTAATAAGAAGGAATAAAATAGTAAGAAAATTAGACAAGTATCTATCTAAAGTAAGAATTTTTTTCTTTCAAAAAGAAGATAAGAACAAGAGGCTCACCACGGTGTTGCCGGCGACGAGATCGGCGCGGGCGGTCGACGGCGGTGAAGACGGGAATGGGACGTGACGGGCCGCTAAACCTAGACAAATCTCGAGGAAAATGGAGCTTTGAGGTCGAGCTTCGAGAGGACAAAGCTTAACTAGTGTGGCTCGGGCATTTCATCGAACACCTCATGTGCATAGGAGGTGAGCTAGAGCACCACAAAGCCCTCCCCTCGCCGGCCAGAGAAAAACAGAGCACTGGAGTGATCTGCTCGCGGGCGAGGGGTATATATAGGCACCTCATTGGTCCCGGTTCGTGGCATGAACCGGTACTAAATCCGGGCCTTCTGTCCCGGTTCATGCCAAGAACCGGGACAAATGGTTGTGGGCCAGGAGCGAGGACCATTAGTCCCGGTTCGTGGCTCGAACCGGGACAAATGGTTCCATACGAACCGGGACCAATGCCCACGAGGCCCCGGCCGGCCCCCTGGGCTCACGAACCGGGACGAATGCCCCCATGGGTCCCGGTTCGTGACTGAACCGGGGCTAATGTGAAAACTGCCCTGTGACCTTTGCCCCATTTTCTACTAGTGACTCTAGCATAGGTAAATGATGTACCCACTCCTTCGGTTCTGCTGAAACCATGCACCTCAAATAATTTTCAGTGCATTGGTTAACTCTCTGTGTTTGCCTATCTGAGTGGGGATGGTAGGCAAAGCCATATCTCAAAGTCTGTTTTCATGGCCTCAAAGATATCTTTCCAAAGCTTACTTGTAAAGATCCTGTCCCTATCAGAAAGAATGGCTAGAGGAGGCCCATGCAGTTTAATCACATTATCTATAAATGTTGTTGCCACTAACTGAACAATGTAAGGACGAGTTAAAGGAATGAATTGGCAAACTTTGTGAACCTGTCCACTACCACATTTTCCCCCTTGCCATTTGATTTGGGCAAACCATCATCAAAATCCATGCTTAAATGTGTCCAAGCCATATCAGGAATATGCAAAGAATCAAGCAATCCAGGATAATGACAATGCTCACCTTTATTTTTGTGGCACACTCTGCATTCAGTGACAAATTGCTCAATTTCTCTTTTCATACCAGGTCAGTAAAATATGTTTTTCACTCTAGAATAAGTAGCTTTGATGCCACCATGGCCTCCCAGGGCAGAAGAATGTAAGGCTGTCAGTAACCTCTTTTTGAGTGCTGGGTCATTACCCACATAAACTTTTCCCTTAATGCCCCCTTGGAAAAAAATATTATTAGCCTCATGCGAAGGAAGCACTATTAGTCCTTCCATCAATTTCTAACAAGTTGCATCCTCCACATAAGATTTTTTCAATTTCTTCAACCCATTTAGGAGTTACCAGAGAAATAGCCATAAGAGAATGTATCCTAGATAAAGCATCAACCACTATATTCTCTTTCCCTTTCTTGTATTCTATTTGAAAAATCAAATTCCAATAATTTGAGCATAAGCTATTGCTGAATTTTTCTAGTAAATCTCTGGTCTATCATAAGTTTCAAGCTTTGATGGTCAGTCTTTACGAGCAACTTGTGCCCAATTAGGTAGTGTCTCCATTTTTTCAAAGCTTCAATAATTGCCTATGCTTCTTTCTCATATGTGGACAACAAGCAATTCTTGGGGCACAACATTGAGCTGTAATAAGCAAGAGGTCTTCCTTTTTGCATCAAGACAACTCCGACTGCTTGCCTAGAGGCATTAGTTTCCAGTGTAAATGGACAAGAAAAACCAGCCAGAGCAAGCACTGGGGCAGAATCCATTGCTTGCTTTAGCTGCTGAAATCACATGTATTATACATTGGACAATGCAGTGGCCTTGCAATCAGACAAAAGATTTACACAAACCTTCTATAGTAACTACAGAGGCCAAAGAAGCTTCTTAGCTGAGTCACATAAGTAGGCGTAGGCCAATCAGTGATTGCACTGACTTTCTTAAGATCTGTAGACACTCCCTGTTCATTAATGATGTGACCCAGATAATCCACTTGAGGAGCAGCAAGTATACACTTGGACAATTTAACTGACAGCTGGTGCTCTTGCAATAAGTTGAACTATACTTTCAGATGTTCCAGGTGCTCTTCCAAACTTCTACTGAACACCAACATATCATCAAAAAACCCAGTATGAATTTCCTCAGGTATTTATCAAATATTGCCTTCATGAGAGCTTGAGAAGTGCTAGGAGCATTAGAGAGCCCAAAAGGCATAACCGGATATTCAAATTGCCCAAAGTGTGTTCTGAATGCAGTCTTGGAAATATCCTCTTCATTCATTCTTATTTGGTGGTAACCATTCCTTAAATCCAATTTTGTGAAGAATTTGGCCCATGCAGTTCATCTAACAAATCCTTAGTAACAGGAATAGGGAATTTGTCTTCCACAGTTATGGAATTTAAATCCCTAAAATATGTGCATAATCTCCAAGTTGCATCCTTTTGGGGGACCACAATTACATGAGATGCATAGGGGCTCTGACTAGGTCTAATGACATTAGCTTTGAGTAGCTGCTGAACTTGTTTCTCCACTTCATCCCTGTGTTTATGAGGAATTCTGTAGTGCCTTATATTTGGTGTCACATCATTGGGTTCCAAAGGAATTTTGTGATCACAGCCTCTCACAGGAGGCAGTCCTTCAGGTTCTTCAAATAATTTAGGAAATTATTGCAACATCTGTTCTAGTTTAGGTGGTGTTACATGTGTTTGAGGCTTACTGAAGGAAATATCTCTTACAAGGAAAATAGCATAGCCATTAGTTCCATAAGATAGCTAATTATATACTAGGAAGGCTCCGATTCTCATCGGGATTGGGATTGTAATCTTTGTATTCGTGGTCGTCTTCCTCGTCCTTGCTAACTTTGTCATTGCCGTTGCCCGCGCCACCATCAGCTGTCTTGCCTTGATCGGTATTGTTATTGCTGGTAAACCGCCATTGCCCGCGTTAACGTTATTGGTGCCGCTATTACGGCAGCCTTTGCGTCGACGTTTCGGGTTTCCTCCTCTTCCACCACCATTGTTGGGGATGTCCACCATGTAGATATATATCATAGGCGGAGTTCGTGACCCACTTGCCGGCTAGTGGTGAAGAGGTATCTGAAGTTTTGCCAACATCTTCATCCATGCCGGTTACCTCCTTGGAGGCGCTGGCCAAGACGTAGGTTAAGTCCTCGTCGTTGGCGATTAGACGGGTGGTGGGTGGGCAGAAAATTCCAGCTTTTTTGGTTTTTCCCAAATATGATTGTAAACCGAGTTCCTATCATCAGAGATGGCGAGCATTTGAATTTGATCTAACACTTCGTTCAAAAGCGCTCTCTCACTTTCATGGGCTGATCAAAGGACGGGTCCAATGGGAACTTGCTTGAGGTCCGATCTGACATGGCCTCGGGGCCTTCTTCGATCTGGCCAAATACCTGATCTATAACAGTCGGGCTCATCTCCTGACTCGAGGGCGAATTCAAGGTCGGTACCATATCTTCGTCCAGATCTGAGACTGATTCTGAGGCCTAAACGAGTGCGTTAGTGCGATCTTCGGCCTGGTCTGACACCCTGCCCCAGAATTCACCACGGGAATTCGTGATGTCCCAGGTTTCCAAATATGACAATCCAGCCTGCAGTGAATGTCTCTATCTGGCCGAGGTGACCAATCGCATCCGCATGGAGAGTGATGCTACCAAAGACAAAAAGTTGTCCCAGGAAGAAGGTCAAACCATAGCCAATGTTGTCATTGGTCCGAAGGTGAGACATTGCGCCACTTTGACTACGAAGCATGACCTGTATGGGCCACCAATGTTGGAGTTAAATTCGGGGGATCTCGGGTAGGGGGTCCCAATTTGGTAGTCTTGGCTAGATGGTAACAAGGACACAAGGGACACGAGATTTACCCCGGTTCAGACCCTCCCGAAGAGGTAAAACCCTACGTCATGCTTTATTTGTATTGATTGTGGATGAGATACAAAGTAGAGGTGATCTACCGCGAGATTGGATGTGAATGAATCTACCTTCTATGGCCCCGACACCTCGGCTTATATAGATACCAAGGGTACCTAGGGTTTACACAAGGTCGGTCACATCTAAGGGGCAAACATGCCGATGACTATCTCTTTGCCTTGGTGTATACACCAAGTCTTCGTGTCATTCCTTCTTGATGCTTCAGGTCTAGACGAACGAGGCCCGCCAGTGATAGGCTTAGGGGGGGGGGGTCCTCGGTCCAACCCAAAGGATGGACAATCGACATGCCGAGCACCCCCTAATCTAGGACTCCATCAGCTTCCAATGGTCATATCAACCCTGGCTAGCTTCACCAGTGATAAATAGCCCCTACCTCAACCAATGATGGTTGGTACTCTGCGCTAACTGAGACAAGAGTCTGTCTGAGGAACCCTTTCCTCCTGGAGTGATGAGAGAATCCTACCGAGGAAAAACCCGAGAGCCCAAAACTACTAAGTGACTGAGCATCACAAAATAATTTAATCGAAGCTAAACATAACCTGTTAGTCTCGAGATTTGCACACTCGCTAAACAGTTAGGTGTCTGGTTCTAGAGGAACGAAGAGTAATTATGGACTACCGAAGAACAAGTTTGTGAAGGTATGTAGATCATCTTAAGATCTACCATGAGTGACTTGGCGAGGTCTGAGAGATCTTAGCTCAAGGATAATAGGGTGAAGACTTTGTCTTCTGAGTTCAATCTCAGCCCATCCAATAAGATGCAGGGTTGCGTTGGCAACTTGAACTGGGTGAACAAATCATTGTCTTCACCAAGCCTATGGGTTCTATTTCCTCGTACTAGTCTTACTTACAATTTGTACTCTTCACTGCGGAGATCTTCCTCTATCTACTTCCTCCCTGTATTTTGCAAAGACTTTTTTGTATTCATTTATATTCTGCATGTACCGTGGTTAGTTTGTCTTCGTTGTTGTTATACTTAAGGCGGTTAGTATCTCCGTTAGATTTTTTTTGAACAACTGAAAGGCGCATAGCTCGCCAATTCATTCATTATAACAACAATTTACATGATTAATGGCATATCCCTTTTGTAATACATCTTGGATAACCTGCTTCAGAGAATGATGCCAGCGTTGATGTTCAACAATAGTACAAGTAGTTACACAATATTGATTTGAATTAAATTCCTGCGAATAAGCTAGCTTTGCTGCATCATGAGCTGCAATATTGTGGTTCCTTCTTACATGGAATACCTAGACACAACTTGAGCTTGTGAGGGCATAGAAATCTGCTAATATACCTCTAATCATCTAGTGTCCAGGCTGCCTGGTTGGTTCCCTTACGCTGCTGCTTTGGCTGAAGTTCAATTATCTGTTAGAGTGGCAGCCTCCTGTATTCCTGTCATGTTTATGATGATGGCTTCCAACTTGATCGCCAATGCTTCTGCATGTATCGCTGATTGAGCTTGCATGGCTGTTGCGGAAATATTGATCTGCCATTTTGTTCGTCCTTCTTGTCCCTGTATGGATATCCCTATAACTGCTTTCCTTGTTCCATTCACGCTCGTGAATATTTTAGTTGAGGCTGAAAAGTCATATTACTATATTCCCTTGAACATATTTGCCTTCATTATGCTTGTGATCCTTTCCTGTTTCAGAAGTAGCTCTTTGCTGCATGTTTATATTTTGTTCCAAAGGCAAACTGTTTATGATTTCTTGAGCTGCATGGAAGACCTGTATTGGAGAGGCATCTTTTTTTTCTTGAAAAAACTTTGTTAGACTCTTTCATCTGTATGTAGTTATTCTTCTATCTAGCTTACTTTTTGTCAGAAACATTTGTTGTTTGTTTACTTTTCGTCATACTATTAGTTTACTTTGCGTCAGAAACATTTGTTGTTTGTTTAGTTTCTCTTCATTACAACAATCTCCTGTCTGTTCACTCTGTTTGTCTTAGGTGAGTTCATTTTATCCGAAGAATTTATTCACCCTCCTGTGGTCACGCAGACAGCTGGCACCGACCGTGAGGACTTCACGATATCAGATCGGATCTAACAAAGACAACACAGTCAAACATTGTCAGAACTTCCGATGACGACATCAATGACAACACAGTCAAACATGCCGACAAAGGAACGACGTCTCCACATACCACGACACCCGGTGGATGCACATCAATATCTCCGTTAGATGAATCATTGTTTTGACCTTAACGCAAAGATTACCACGATTCGACCTCGTATGAGAAAAAAAAATCTGGATCTAACCTTTTTTGCCACGCCAACGTTCTTGGCGTTCTGATTGCACCGGAGATGCCGCTGTTCCCGGTGTTTACCCCTGCCCACACTCACCCATGCCAAAAGAGTTGCGTTTTGCCGAAATGCCGTAGTTCTCGGCGTTTTGATGTTTCGTAGAAGTATTTTCTAGTCTGCGGATCCAGGATTTGAAGTTAGACAGGGCGGGCTTTTTATAGAATTTATTTTTTGAAGACATAATGCAATGATAGAAGACAATCAACAAAATTAATTGGCCAAGTAGTATGGATCCAGGCAAGATGATCAATACATATTTCAAAGTAGTTTCATTCTCAAGGCGAAAAATATATAACGTGACGGAAAATTCATATAAGCTCCATTTCATCTTCTTAGGTTCATAGAACATCAAATTTGGTAATTAACTTTCAACAATTTCGCCAAAGTACTCTGTTGGCTGATCGCTTGCAGATTTAAACGGGGCGGTTGGTGGTGTCGATCCTGCCTCTCGCGCGGACGGCCGCAGGAACATGTGGGTTCTTCTCCTTCCCCATCTAGCACTATCGGTTGGGGAAGAAGCTGGGCAGCGCCGTGGCGAGCCTGCGGACCGGCAGCGTAGGGCGCCGCATCATGGAGGTGAGGCGGCACTTGAGGCCGGCGTGATCGGGGTGCGCCTATAGGGGAGCTCCTATTGAGCGCTGTAGGCGCCCGTTCGCGTCGCTGGCGCCTGCAGGGATGCAAAGTGGGCCGGCCCAGCAACCTGCTGAAAAGCAAAAGGTGTAGAAAAATTATTGGGGAGAAGTGGGGCCCGAACTCCCAACACTCTAAACAACACGTACCCGAGTTAACCACTGCACCAACATAGATTTGTTAATTGCTTGAGGAAAACAGATCTCTTTAACCTTTCACCCAGTACAAACATCTAGCGTACACTATTATGTACCCACTATAAAATATATTTGAATAAATAAAACATAAATGTGAACACGCATTCACTGAACCATTAATTCTAAAGGAAAATTCGCAAAAATAGAAAGAGTTCATGAATTTTAAAAAAAGTTCATAGAATTTGAAAAAAGTTCATCGACTTTGAAAAAAGTTTCATCAGATTTGAAAAAAAGTTCACGGAATTTGAAAAAAGTTCATCGAATTTGCAGAAAAGTTCATCAAATTTGGAAAAAGTTAATGGAAACTGAAAAAAGTTCATCTAGTTTGAAAAAAAGTTCATCGAAATTGAAAAAGTTCATCAAATTTGAAAAAAAGTTCATAGAATTTCAAAAGAAGTTCATCTAATTTGAAAAAAGTTCATCGAATTTTAGAAAAAGTTCATCGAATTTGGTAAAAGTTCAATGAAATTTTACAAATTCATTTTTTTAAAGAAATCATCGAATTTGAAGAAAAGTTCACGAATTAATAGAAAAAGTTCATGAATTTAGAAAAAAGGTTCAAGAATTTAAAAGAAAACCATGCATTATAGAAAACAAAAAAAGAATGAGAAAAAAATGAATAAACCGAACTGAATAACGAATAAAAGAATAATAACGAATTATATTTGCAGTAGTGGGGAGGTGGCCTGGAGGTTAGAGCGTAACATTTGCATTCGAGAGGTTGCGGTATCGAACCCTCGAACCAACTTTCTTTGACGATTACGAAAAACAGATAAACTGTTAGAATGGGCCGGCCCAATGCGTTGCGCTGCAGGCGCCCGTTTGCAAAATACACGTTAGAATGGGCCGGGACGCCGCCTGTTTTTTTTTGCGGATGCTTCCTTTTTCTTTTCTTCCTTCTTTTTTCAATAATTCAGGATATCAAAAGCTCCTAAATTTCAGAAAATCTGCTAATTTTGAATAAAACAATCATGATTTAAAAAAAAATCATGATTTCCAAAAAGATGCTCGGTAATTCAAAAATTGTTCATGAATTTGGCAGAAAATGTTCACAAATTTAAAAAATGTTCATGAATTTAAAACAATGTTCATGATTTGAAAAAAATGTTCGTGAAATTGAAAAATATTCAAAAAATAATAAATTATGATTACAGAAAAATGCTCTGGAATTTAAAAACTGTTCACGAATGCTCATAATTTAAAAAATTCAAACAAATGTTCGCTAATTAGAAAAAAATTCACGAATTTGGAAAAAATGTTCACGATTCAAAAAAATGTTTGCTAATTCTAAAAATGTTCACAAATTTGGAAAAAATGTGCATGATTTTGAAAAAGTAGTCTTTAGTTTTAAAATGTTAATTATTTCTAAAAAAATGTTCATGATTTGAAAAACATGTTCATGACTTAAGAGAATGTTCACAAATTTCTAAAACAATTGTTCATGATTTCAGAAAAAATGTTCACAGTTTCAAAAAAATGTTCATGATTTAAAAGTAACGATTTAAGAAAAATAAATCCACGATTTTGGAAAAAATGTTCATCATTCAAAAAACCTGATTTTAGAAACAAATCGTGAATTAATAGATTTTCAGAAATTGAAAAACAAGAATAATAATGAAAACCATAAAAGTAAAGAAAAAAATGAAAAGAAAACAGAAAAAGGAAAAAAAAACGAAAAAAGAAAAAGAAAAACCGAAAGAAAAACTTAAAAACCAGGTTCAGAGAAGGTTCTAGAACGTTCCCAAAACCGGTCGGGGTTAAACCCCGAAATGGGCCGACCCATTGAAACAGCAGCGGGCGAGGGTGGGGTACGCGCCACGGCGCTCGCGGGCGCGGTACGCGCCGGATAGGACGAAATCACTAATTGAGGAGCGCTCCCCGCAACGATTAGTCGGGGAGCGCTCCCGGCGCGCCAAGTGTCACGCGCGGAGCCCTCCTGAGACTTTTCCGATGCCCTCCTGAGACTTTTCCGATGCGCTCCGCGCGTGACACTTGGCGCGCACGGCTTCTCCCGTGATTTTCGGTTTTCAGTTTCCCTTTCTGGTTTTTCCTTTTTTCACTTTAGTCCTTGTACTTTTAATGTTTTGTAATACCTTTTGATCTGTTTTGAGATCTGTTTCTCTCTGGTGTGGGCGAACCCTCGTCGTGCACTGTTCTTTCTTTGCCGTCGTCTCCGCCCGTCGCGGCCGCCGCTCTTGTCGCGTGGTTACGGCGGCAGCTGTTCCGGCCGCCACGCTTGTTGGTTGCTCTTACAGCGGTCCTTCTTTAGCGTCGAGCACGCTTCCCCGTTCGCGATATCGTCATTCCCTACTGGTTGCCTTCCTGGGTTCCCTGTTTCCCTTTATCGTTTCTCTTTTTGTTTCCATTATATTTCCGGGATATGGAGATTTATGGGATAGTTACGGATGGGGACTACCAACACTACCAGATGTCAAGTTTCAACTGGGTTTTGTGAGATTAGTTCTTGATAACCATTGTGTTCCTTGCAGTTATGTCTTGTCCTTTTTGCCGTATGCCTGGTGGCCCGTGTTCTTCTGTTGATTCTTCTGTAGATGGGTTCAGTGTGGTCCTGGATCGGCGTTGTTGGAGGCGTGTTGTAAGAAAATCATTTTATAATTGTTCAATTTTTGGCACACACGCTTATTTATTTTGGTGCTGCCCATGCTGTTTAGATTTCGATTATGATCCTTGTTTTGATTTGTTGTGCAGTATGTTCCGTGCAGTGTTAGAGCTCATCTTGCTTGTTACATCGAGGAGTGTAGGGCTTTAGCCATAAGGAGGGGTGACGAAGATACTGATCTTGCTCTTCAGTGCAATGAGGGTTATTTGTATGGTGTTCTGTTTAGTCATGGTCGGGTGAGGAGCAAATTCCATGGTCCTTCCTGGGAACGATTGGTCAGTGATTATGGTGTTCGTCCTCGTGATATAATGACCATTAGGCTTGAACATTATGGAACTTGGATTGGCATTGATTTTTATCGTGTTGGTCGTGGAGATGCGTTGTCTCCTTTACCGTCTGTTGGTAAGGTTTATTTTTAAGGAAGTTTTTATCTTGTTTTATTGTACATTTTGATTTTTCTGTTCCCTTGAGCCTATGTAATTATATTTTGTAGCTCTACATGGTTTGAGCGACTCCGAGAAGGAACTTGTTGGGAGTTGTTATTACACCCGTGGTGTTTTTCTTAATTATCAGCAGATGTATTTCATGAGGTGTCAACTATCTGATGATGAATACATACCCTGTTGTCCTTTTGTTCACAGGATTGATTCCATGAATGTTAATGGTCATCATATGGTCAGATTTTTCCATTGTTTTTTCTTTGTTTCTGTTTATTTATTTATTTTTATTACCTCTTCTATTTATAGTTTTGAATTTTTATTCTATTTCTGATAGCTTGATGTTTTTTGTCAGGTTATTCCTGGTATTGTTGTGAGGAGTTTGAAGGAGTTTGTGACTTTTCCTAGGACTGGCGTTTTAACTCTTGAAGTTACTCTGGAATCTGGTGATGATGATATATATGTGAGCACTCCTTGCTCCTACTTCATTGGTTTGGGTAATAGAATGGTGTTGAAACAGGAAGGTTTCAGTGATTTTCTCCAGGCATCGTCTATTGAAGTAAACAGTTTGGTGCTGATAACTTTCAAAGAGCGTGTTGGGAGGCTTGTTGTTATCTTCAATCTTCTGCCGCAGTGATGTTAGTTATAGCCTTTGAACATAATGGATTTCGTTTAAAAATCTATGTTGCGGTTTAATGTTATTTAGATATATGAGACGACAGGAACCTAACTGTTCATTGCTGTTGTTCGTTTGTAGAAGAGGCATGGCTGTGCATCTCTTTTAAAGATGTTTTTTTGGACGGATGTTAGTTAATTGTGGTCATAGTTATAAATACAGTAGAGGCACGTGTGTTGTTTACTCTGAGGCATGGCTGTGCATCTCTTTTATGTGAGAGGCACCTGGATTCAGCAAAAGGAGGCACGGAATTGAAGTCAGAACAGGCAGCGTGTGTGCAGCACCAAAGTTGGACGGGCGATCATGCGTGCGGAGCACATAGAATTACTGTGGGTTTCATGTGAGGCACGTGGATTGAGCAAACAGAGGCATGGAATTGCAGTCAGTACAGGCACAGTTGTTTGGAACACATGTATACTGAGAGGAACGTGTGTGCAGCACCAAAGTTACACGGGCGATGACGCGTGCTGAACACGTAGAGATACTGCGGGTTTCATGCGAGAGGCACATGGATTGAGCAAATGGAGGCATGGAATTGAAGCCAGTACAGACACGGTTGTGCGGAGGCACGAGTATACCGAGAGGAGCACGTGTGCAGCACCAAAGTTGCACGGGCGATCACGCGCGCGGAGCACGTAGAGTTACTGTGGGTTTCATGTGAGGCACGTCGATCGAGCAAACGGAGGCACCGAAGTGCAGTCAGTACAAGCACGGTTGTGTGGATGCACGGTTTTCAACCCTCTTGCTGCTGTCATGAGTCTAGAGGCACGGATGTATGGCAGCAGAGGCATCGGTCCGAATATTTGGTTAGAGAGGCTCGGTTGTGGATGCACAGGTGTGAAGTCTCTAGGGTCACGGGTGCGTGGCACCAGAGGCATGGCTTGAGTTGACACTTAGAGAGCCACGGTTGTACATAGGTCAGTTGCACACGGTAGTGTAATTTTGTGGCATCGTGGAGAATTGGTGTACGGAGAGGAACCTGTGTGCAATAGCAAGGATGTTGTGAATGGACGGAGTGATGTTTGATGTGAAATGGTTGTGTTGTGTGATTTTATTTTTTTCAATGTGGTCAAAGTAACAAAGTTCTTGTCCCTTGCATCTGTGTACCGAATGTTCTTCTGCAATATTTATGAATTGTTCATGCCAATGTTGAATAAGCATTCTACTGAAAGTTTACAACGATACCATCACATATTCTTGTAAATGCATGATGCATCTTGTAAAGGTTGAGTATGAAAATTATAATACAATATCGTGCGACATATATCTTGTTCTATAGTCATGGATACAATATATGCTTGCTCAATACTGGGACATAACTTACTAATTACATTTAGACACGCACACCACTGTGTTCAAAGTTCAGACGTAAAATAGCAATACAATACAGACAACATCTTTGAGCAACAACAAACATATTTACAACATGGGTTCATTCAACCTAAATTACCATAATAGTTGTGCCACGCACCCGATCCCTCAATCACGGCAGATCAATCAATCACGACACGATCCATTTTCTCGCAATTTACCAACCACTGTTTCCCTTCCAGCGCTTCCAGCCACTGGAAGATCCCTCGTCTTTGTTCTTACGTGGGCGGAGTCTTTCTTTCACTGGTTGTTGGTGGAGGTGACGTAGCCCGTTCTTGATGATTAGGATTCTACGGTACAACTCGTAGCTAACATACCCGTCCTTTGCCGCGTACTCAAGGTGTATCGGGGAAAGTGGCTTCCACTCCCAGAACTGGTGCTTCTCCTTTGGGAATGATTTCTTCATGTTCTTGTATGAGGGGTCGATGATGGCCGCTGCAAGGTCAGCCATGGAGTCCCTTTCTCCACCACCATTGATGCAGAATAGCCTCTGGATGTCGACGTGGTGCTCGTCTGGAATTTTGATCCATGCACGGGCAAGCATGGTCTTGTCGTTCCTGGTGTCGACGCTAGTGAAAGTTACCGCTTTCCGTTGCAGGAAGTCAACTAACGCCTGGGAGCGCTCGGACCTGCAGTAGTGGTATACAAGGACATGCTCGCGCATGGCAAGTTGGACGACGGCGATCCCTTGTCGTATGTAACTGCTCTTACGTGTGTACTCGAGGTCGAGGCCGACGAACTTGTTCTTCTCCTCCTTTAGCCATTCCTCGTACTTTTTGATGATCCGCTCCATGGTCCTTGGGTCGTTGGTGTACACCACCTCCAGCACGGTTGTACCGTGGGTAGTGATGTGCTCGGTGAATGTTGTTAGTTTCCCTCGTCCATGGCTGGAGGTGTGCGGTGGTGAACTGTGGCCGGCGAGAAACTTTCAAGGAAGAGGATGCAAATGGAGTCGGAAAAGTGAAAGGGATCTTTTATCGTGCAAAAAAGGAAACCGCCAAAGAGCAGTTGCTAGTCACCCGGCGGTTCCAGGCGTAGATTTTTGGAAACAAGCGTTTGTTTTATTTGTTTTTTTAAGATTTTCACTTGTCTTGTTCATTGATTTTTTTTATTCGTTGCGTGCAGCGTGCGTGATCCATATGTGCGTATTCCATCTTTGGCTGTGAAAGTAGTCGTGTGAACGGTAGAACACTCAGCAGATGCATGGTCGTGCCTTTGTTGTGAAAATGTATTTTTCAATTAACAATCTTCCTTGGTCAGGGAGGCACTGTTGTTATGTTATTCGGTGCACAAGTGTGTGTTCATGAAAAGTTGGTGAAGTAAACATAGTTTGCACTTGAAAATGGAGTCTTGTTTGGTTTTAAATTGAGATATGTTTCAGTAGATCGTTTGAATAAGTTTGATAACATGGCATTGCTATAGGTTTTGGATCAAAAACTGATTCTTGTTTCGTTTGATTTTTTAAAATGATTCTTTCTGTTTTTTGTTTTTTTGAATTGTGAACTTTTCAAAGGATTAGAACTACATTTTTTCCAATGAATCATTCTGATAGTTCAAACAACATTTGTTGCAAAGGATCATTCCGATGGTTGAAACAGTGAGTAGAGGGTCCGTAAGAGCTACATAAGTTCCAAAAGATCATTCGGATAGTTCAAGCAAGCACATGGTGCATAATAGTTACATTACTCTACCATCCTAACTAGCAAACTTATTTTAACCAGTGTTTTGCTCCTGGGAGGCATCATCTTGAAATGAGCGCTGAACATCCTAGGAGATACACTGTTTGCTTCCATTTTAGGTGCCGGTTCCGACAGAATCTACAGAATGCGTTGAATGATGATGGACACAGAACGGTCATGGCGCTCTTTGAAAGTGATTAGAACAACGTTCTTTTCAACAAAGGATGTAGCTGATATGAAGTCTTTGAAAGAAGACTTTTCTATTACCATCCTGTCGTCGTTTTTGCAGATGTAGTACGACGAAGGAGTGATGACATGGGTAGGTTCATCAGGAGCTTCAAGGGTCACCGTGCCATTGGTTGGCATGTCCTGTTGGGGAACGTAGTAATTTCAAAAAATTTCCTACGCACACGCAAGATCATGGTGATGCATAGCAACGAGAGGGGAGAGTGTTGTCCACGTACCCTCGTAGACCGACAGCGGAAGCGTTATCACAACGCGGTTGATGTAGTCGTACGTCTTCACGATCCGACCGATCAAGTACCGAACGTACGACACCTCCGAGTTCTACACACGTTCAGCTCAATGACGTCCCTCGAACTCCGATCCAGCCGAGTGTTGAGGGAGAGTTTCGTCAGCACGATGGCGTGGTGACGATGATGATGTTCCACCGACGCAGGGCTTCGCCTAAGCTCCGCAACGGTATTATCGAGGTGTAATATGGTGGAGGGGGGCACCGCACACGGCTAAGAGATCTCAAGGATCAATTGTTGTGTCTCTGGGGTGCCCCCTGCCCCCGTATATAAAGGAGCAAGGGGGAGGCAGCCGGCCAAGGGGAGAGGCGCGCCATAGGGGGGAGTCCTACTCCCACCGGGAGTAGGACTCCTCCTTTCCTTGTGGGAGTAGGAGAAGGGAAGGGGGAAGGAGAAAGAAGGAAGGGTGCGCCCCCCTTCCCTAGTACAATTCGGACCAGACAATGGGGAGGGGTGCGGCCACCTTTTGAGGCCTTTCTCTCCTTTCCCGTATGGCCCATTAAGGCCCAATACGAATTCCCGTAACTCTTCGGTACTCCAAAAAATACCCGAATCACTCGGAACCTTTCCGAAGTCCGAATATAGTCGTCCAATATATCGATTTTTACGTCTCGACCATTTCGAGACTCCTCGTCATATCCCCGATCTCATCCGGGACTCCGAACTCCTTCGGTACATAAAAACTCAATAAAACTGTCATCGTAACGTTAAGCGTGCGGACCCTACGGGTTCGAGAACTATGTAGACATGACCGAGACACGTCTCCGGTCAATAACCAATAGCGGGACCTGGATGCCCATATTGGCTCCCACATATTCTACGAAGATCTTTATCGGTTAGACCGCATAACAACATATGTTGTTCCCTTTGTCACCGGTATGTTACTTGCCCGAGATTTGATCGTCGGTATCTCGGTACCTAGTTCAATCTCGTTACCGGCAAGTCTCTTTACTCGTTCCGTAACACATCATCCCGCAACTAACTCATTAGTCACAATGCTTGCAAGGCTTATAGTGATGTGCATTACCGAGTGGGCCCAGAGATACCTCTCCGACAATTGGAGTGACAAATCCTAATCTCGAAATACGCCAACCCAACAAGTACCTTTGGAGACACATGTAGAGCACCTTTATAACCACCCATTTACGTTGTGACGTTTGGTAGCACACAAAGTGTTCCTCCGGTAAACGGGAGTTGCATAATCTCATAGTCATAGGAACATGTATAAGTCATGAAGAAAGCAATAGCAACATACTAAACGATCGAGTGCTAAGCTAACGGAATGGGTCAAGTCAATCACGTCATTCTCCTAATGAGGTGATCTCGTTAATCAAATGATAACTTATGTCTATGGCTAGGAAACATAACCATCTTTGATTAACGAGCTAGTCAAGTAGAGGCATACTAGTGACACTCTGTTTGTCTATATATTCACACATGTATTATGTTTCCGGTTAATACAATTCTAGCATGAATAATAAAAATTTATCATGATACGAGGAAATAAATAATACTTTATTATTGCCTCTAGGGCATATTTCCTTCAGTCTCCCACTTGCACTAGAGTCAATAATCTAGATTACACAGTAATGATTCTTACACCCATGGAGCCTTGGTGCTAATCATGTTTTGCTCGTGGAAGAGGCTTAGTCAACGGGTCTGCAACATTCAGATCCGTATGTATCTTGCAAATTTCTATGTCTCCCACCTGGACTAAACCCCGGATGGAATTGAAGCGTCTTTTGATGTGCTTGGTTCTCTTGTGAAATCTGGATTCCTTTGCCAAGGCAATTGCACCAGTATTGTCACAAAAGATTTTCATAGGACCCGATGCACTAGGTATGACACCTAGATCGGATATGAACTCCTTCATCCAGACTCCTTCATTTGCTGCTTCCGAAGCAGCTATGTACTCCGCTTCACATGTAGATCCCGCCACGACGCTTTGTTTAGAACTGCACCAACTGACAGCTCCACCGTTCAATGTAAATACGTATCCGGTTTGCGATTTAGAATCGTCCGGATCAGTGTCAAAGCTTGCATCAACGTAACCATTTACGATGAGCTCTTTGTCACCTCCATATACGAGAAACATATCCTTAGTCCTTTTCAGGTATTTCAGGATTTTCTTGACCGCTGTCCAGTGATCCACTCCTGGATTACTTTGGTACCTTCCTGCTAGACTTATAGCAAGGCATACATCAGGTCTGGTACACAGCATTGCATACATGATAGAGCCTATGGCTGAAGCATAGGGGACATCTTTCATCTTCTCTCTATCTTCTGAAGTGGTCGGGCATTGAGTCTTACTCAACTTCACACCTTGCAACACAGGCAAGAATCCTTTCTTTGCTTGATCCATTTTGAACTTCTTCAAAACTTTGTCAAGGTATGTGCTTTGTGAAAGTCCAATTAAGCGTCTTGATCTATCTCTATAGATCTTGATGCCCAATATATACGTAGCTTCACCGAGGTCTTTCATTGAAAAACTCTTATTCAAGTATCCCTTTATGCTATCCAGAAATTCTATATCATTTCCAATCAGTAATATGTCATCCACATATAATATCAGAAATGCTACAGAGCTCCCACTCACTTTCTTGTAAATACAGGCTTCTCCAAAAGTCTGTATAAAACCAAATGCTTTGATCACACTATCAAAGCGTTTATTCCAACTCCGAGAGGCTTGCACCAGTCCATAAATGGATCGCTGGAGCTTGCACACTTTGTTAGCTCCCTTTGGATCGACAAAACCTTCTGGTTGCATCATATACAACTCTTCTTCCAAAAATCCATTCAGGAATGCAGTTTTGACATCCATTTGCCAAATTTCATAATCATAAAATGCGGCAATTGCTAACATGATTCGGACAGACTTAAGCATCGCTACGGGTGAGAAGGTCTCATCGTAGTCAATCCCTTGAACTTGTCGAAAACCTTTCGCAACAAGTCGAGCTTTATAGACAGTAACATTACCATCAGCGTCAGTCTTCTTCTTGAAGATCCATTTATTTTCAATGGCTTACCGATCATTGGGCAAGTCAACCAAAGTCCATACTTTATTCTCATACATGGATCCCATCTCAGATTTCATGGCCTCAAGCCATTTTGCGGAATCTGGGCTCACCATCGCTTCTTCATAGTTCGTAGGTTCGTCATGGTCTAGTAACATAACTTCCAGAACAGGATTACCGTGCCACTCTGGTGCGGATCTTACTCTGGTTGATCTACGAGGTTCAGTAATAACTTGATCTGAAGTTTCATGATCATCATCATTAACTTCCTCACTAATTGGTGTAGGTGTCTCAGAAACTGGTTTCTGTGATGAACTACTTTCCAATAAGGGAGCAGGTATAGTTACCTCATCAAGTTCTACTTTCCTCCCACTCACTTCTTTCGAGAGAAACTCCTTCTCTAGAAAATTTCCGAATTTAGCAACAAAAGTTTTTCCTTCGTATCTGTGATAGAAGGTATACCCAACAGTCTCCTTTGGGTATCCTATGAAGACACATTTCTCCGATTTGGGTTCGAGGTTATCAGGTTGAAGTTTCTTCACATAAGCATCGCAGCCCCAAACTTTAAGAAACGACAACTTTGGTTTCTTGCCAAACCACAGTTCATAAGGTGTCGTCTCAACGGATTTTGATGGTGCCCTATTTAACGTGAATGCAGCCGTCTCTAAAGCATAACCCCAAAACGATAGCGGTAAATCAGTAAGAGACATCATAGATCGCACCATATCTAGTAAAGTGCGATTACGACGTTTGGACACACCATTACGCTGTGGTGTTCCGGGTGGCATGAGTTGCGAAACTATTCCGCATTGTTTCAAATGTAGACCAAACTCGTAACTCAAATATTCTCCTCCACGATCTGATCGTAGAAACTTTATTTTCTTGTTACGATGATTTTCAACTTCACTCTGAAATTCTTTGAACTTTTCAAATGTTTCAGACTTATGTTTCATTAAGTAGATATACCCATATCTGCTTAAATCATGTGTGAAGGTGAGAAAATAACGATATCCGCCACGAGCCTCAACATTCATCGGACCACATACATCTGTATGTATGATTTCCAACAAATCTGTTGCTCTCTCCATAGTTCCGGAGAACGGTGTTTTAGTCATCTTGCCCATGAGGCACGGTTCGCAAGTACCAAGTGATTCATAATCAAGTGGTTCCAAAAGTCCATCAGTATGGAGTTTTTTCATGCGCTTTACACCGATATGACCTAAACGGCAGTGCCACAAATAAGTTGCACTATCATTATCAACTCTGCATCTTTTGGTTTCAATATTATGAATATGTGTATCACTACTATCGAGATTCAACAAAAATAGACCACTCTTCAAGGGTGCATGACCATAAAAGATATTACTCATATAAATAGAACAACCATTATTCTCTGATTTAAATGAATAATCGTCTCGCATCAAACAAGATCCAGATATAATGTTCATGCTCAACGCTGGCACCAAATAACAATTATTTAGGTCTAAAACTAATCCCGAAGGTAGATGTAGAGGTAGCATGCCGACCGCGATCACATCAACTTTGGAACCATTTCCCACGCGCATCGTCACCTCGTCCTTAGCCAATCTTTGCTTAATCCGTAGCCCCTGTTTCGAGTTGCAAATATTAGCAACAGAACCAGTATCAAATACCCAGGTGCTACTGCGAGCATTAGTAAGGTACACATCAATAACATGTATATCACATATACCTTTGTTCACCTTGCCATCCTTCTTATCCGCCAAATACTTTGGGCAGTTCTGCTTCCAGTGACCAGTTTGCTTGCAGTAGAAGCACTCAGTTTCAGGTTTAGGTCCAGACTTGGGTTTCTTCTCCTGAGCAGCAACTTGTTTGCTGTTCTTCTTGAAGTTCCCTTTCTTCTTCCCTTTACCCTTTTTCTTGAAACTGGTGGTCTTATTGACCATCAACACTTGATGCTCCTTTTTGATTTCTACCTCCGCAGCCTTTAGCATTGCGAAGAGCTCGGGAATTGTCTTACTCATCCCTTGCATATTATAGTTCATCACGAAGCTCTTGTAGCTTGGTGGCAGTGATTGAAGAATTCTGTCAATGACGCTATCATCCGGAAGATTAACTCCCAGTTGAATCAAGTGATTGTTATACCCAGACATTTTGAGTATATGCTCACTGACAGAACTATTCTCTTCCATCTTGTAGCTGAAGAACTTATTGGAGACTTCATATCTCTCAATTCGGGCATTTGCTTGAAATATTAACTTCAACTCCTGGAACATCTCATATGCTCCATGACGTTCAAAACGTCGTTGAAGACCCGGTTCTAAGCCGTAAAGCATGGCACACTGAACTATCGAGTAGTCATCAGCTTTGCTCTGCCAGACGTTCATAACATCTGGTGTTGCTCCTGCAACAGGCCTGGCACCCAGCGGTGCTTCCAGGACGTAATTCTTCTGTGCAGCAATGAGGATAATCCTCAAGTTACGGACCTAGTCCGTGTAATTGCTACCATCATCTTTCAACTTTGCTTTCTCAAGAAACGCATTAAAATTCAACGGAACAACAGCACGGGCCATCTATCTACAATTAACATAGACAAGCAAAATACTATCAGGTACTAAGTTCATGATAAATTCAAGTTCAATTAATCATATTACTTAAGAACTCCCACTTAGATAGACATCCCTCTAATCCTCTAAGTGATCACGTGATCCATATTAACTAAACCATGTCCGATCATCACGTGAGATGGAGTAGTTTCAATGGTGAACATCACTATGTTGATCATATCTACTATATGATTCACGCTCGACCTTTCGGTCTCCGTGTTCCGAGGCCATATCTGTTATATGCTAGGCTCGTCAAGTTTAACCTGAGTATTCCGCGTGTGCAACTATTTTGTACCCGTTGTATTTGAATGTAGAGCCTGTCACACCCGATCATCACGTGGTGTCTCAGCACGAAGAACTTACGCAACGGTGCATACTCAGGGAGAACACTTATACTTTGATAATTTAGTGAAGGATCATCTTATAATGCTACCGTCAAACAAAGCAAGATACGATGCATAAAGGATTAACATCACATGCAATCAATATAAGTGATATGATATGGCCATCATCATCTTGTGCTTGTGAACTCCATCTCCGAAGCACCGTGCTTGTGATCTCCATCTCCGAAGCACCGTCATGATCACCATCGTCACCGGCGCGACATCTTGATCTCCATCGTAGCATCGTTGTCGTCTCGTCAATCTTATGCTTCTACGACTATCGTTACCGCTTAGTGATAAAGTAAAGCATTACATGGCGATTGCATTGCATACAATAAAACGACAACCATATGGCTCCTGCCAGTTGCCGATAACTCGGTTACAAAACATGATCATCTCATACAACAAATTATATCACATCATGTCTTGACCATATCACATCACAACATGCCCTGCAAAAACAAGTTAGACGTCCTCTACTTTGTTGTTGCAAGTTTTACGTGGCTGCTACGGGCTTAGCAAGAACCGTTCTTACCTACGCATCAAAACCACAACGATAGTTTGTCAAGTTGGTGCTGTTTTAACCTTCGCAAGGACCGGGCGTAGCCACACTCGGTTCAACTAAAGTGAGAGAGACAGACACCCGCCAGTCGCCTTTATGCAACCAGTGCTCGCAACGGTGAAACCAATCTCGCGTAAGCGTACGCGTAATGTCGGTCCGGGCCGCTTCATCTCACAATACCGCTGAACCAAAGTATGACATGCTGGTAAGCAGTATGACTTATATCGCCCACAACTCACTTGTGTTCTACTCGTGCATAGCATCAACGCATAAAACCAGGCTCGGATGCCACTGTTGGGGAACGTAGTAATTTCAAAAAAATTCCTACGCACACGCAAGATCATGGTGATGCATAGCAACGAGAGGGGAGAGTGTTGTCCACGTACCCTCGTAGAACGACAGCGGAAGCGTTATCACAACGCGGTTGATGTAGTCGTACGTCTTCATGATCCGACCGATCAAGTACCGAACGTACGGCACCTCCGAGTTCTACACACGTCCAGCTCGATGACGTCCCTCGAACTCCGATCCAGCCGAGTGTTGAGGGAGAGTTTCGTCAGCACAACGGCGTGGTGACGATGATGATGTTCCACCGACGCAGGGCTTCGCCTAAGCTCCGCAACGGTATTATCGAGGTGTAATATGGTGGAGGGGGGCACCGCTCACGGCTAAGAGATCTCAAGGATCAATTGTTGTGTCTCTGGGGTGCCCCCCTGCCCCCGTATATAAAGGAGCAAGGGGGAGGCAGCCGGCCAAGGGGAGAGGCGCGCCATAGGGGGGAGTCCTACTCCCGGTGGGAGTAGGACTCCTCCTTTCCTTGTGGGAGTAGGAGAAGGGAAGGGGGAAGGAGAAAGAAGGAAGGGTGCGCCCCCCTTCCCTAGTCCAATTCGGACCAGACCATGGGGAGGGGTGCGGCCACGTTTTGAGGCCTTTCTCTCCTTTCCCGTATGGCCCATTAAGGCCCAATACGAATTCCCGTAACTCTCCGGTACTCCGAAAAATACCCGAATCACTCGGAACCTTTCCGAAGTCCGAATATAGTCGTCCAATATATCGATTTTTACGTCTCGACCATTTCGAGACTCCTCGTCATATCCCCGATCTCATCCGGGACTCCGAACTCCTTCGGTACATAAAAACTCAATAAAACTGTCATCGTAACGTTAAGCGTGCGGACCCTACGGGTTCGAGAACTATGTAGACATGACCGAGACACGTCTCCGGTCAATAACCAATAGCGGGACCTGGATGCCCATATTGGCTCCCACATATTCTACGAAGATCTTTATCGGCCAGACCGCATAACAACATACGTTGTTCCCTTTGTCACCGGTATGTTACTTGCCCGAGATTTGATCGTCGGTATCTCGATACCTAGTTCAATCTCGTTACCGGCAAGTCTCTTTACTCGTTCCGTAACACATCATCCCGCAACTAACTCATTAGTCACAATGCTTGCAAGGCTTATAGTGATGTGCATTACCGAGTGGGCCCAGAGATACCTCTCCGACAATTGGAGTGACAAATCCTAATCTCGAAATACGCCAACCCAACAAGTACCTTTGGAGACACCTGTAGAGCACCTTTATAATCACCCATTTACGTTGTGACGTTTGGTAGCACACAAAGTGTTCCTCCGGTAAACGGGAGTTGCATAATCTCATAGTCATAGGAACATGTATAAGTCATGAAGAAAGCAATAGCAACATACTAAACGATCGAGTGCTAAGCTAACGGAATGGGTCAAGTCAATCACGTCATACTCCTAATGAGGTGATCTCGTTAATCAAATGACAACTTATGTCTATGGCTAGGAAACATAACCATCTTTGATTAACGAGCTAGTCAAGTAGAGGCATACTAGTGACACTCTGTTTGTCTATATATTCACACATGTATTATGTTTCCGGTTAATACAATTCTAGCATGAATAATAAACATTTATCATGATACGAGGAAATAAATAATACTTTATTATTGCCTCTAGGGCATATTTCCTTCATGTCCACCCATCTCTTCAGTGTCGAGACAACGCTCCTCGGAATTTTCTAGAAGAAATCAAAACTAAATAGAAATTAAAACCACTGAATTGCCACTTGGACAATAAATAAAAGAATGGCTGAATACGGCGAGTGCGCAAACATTAAGAAATTCCAAATTGAAAGTACTATAATTCCTGGCATGTTCAGGTTTGTGTGTAAACAGATAAAACAACATATTAAGAGAACAACAAAAGTTTTGTTGTTTTAGGTTTGAATAAATAGGTTCTCTATAATTTTACATATAAGCAAGATTTCATCAATATTGTTTTATACGAGCAAAATACGTTTGGTATTTTAACATGGACAAATGTAACCAACCATGACGCAGTGTTAGTGGGAGTCAAGACGTGTACAAATGGACGGCAACAGATGAAAGTATCTCCGAAAAGGCGTTGTAGAAAGAATCATGTCTGGTTGTAGGTAAGCTCAATATCCTTAGAGTAGACACAGCAGTGAACATGGTCAAAATCATCAGAAGAAAGGTCGTCGAGAGCTAGAAAAAGAACAAGATTTTAAAGTTAGATAAAGTTTTATGTAACAAGGGTTAATATTATTCAGTTCGATGCATGCATATAAAAATACAGCGAAAGAAGATAAGTTTGTAATATTAAATACCTACCAACGTGGGGTAATGGAAGCAGCCTTTTGTCATTACGATATGTTTGTATTTCGAGATTGAGACCCTCGTCTGGTAGTTCAAATTCTATGCGGTCTCCAGCACGAAGTTCATAATCATCCGCAAAGGTGTTCCACTCACCACCGCAGAACTTTGTGTAGTTCGCCCTATGCTTAAACAAAGCATTGTAAGACCTTCCTTCATGTGTAAGAAGGGCTGGCTCTACCAGCTCTTTACGCAATTTTCTTGCTTCTTCCTTCCTCTCGTCAATGTAGTCAGCGAGAAAAGCTCTGACATTACAAGGTACATACTGGAAAAAATAGTAAAAATAACAACCTGTAAGTATAACTTTGAACTCGCGTACTATTAATGTTAAAAGTTTTCTTAATTTGGATATGAATTTTTGATAAGAATTACAGATAACAACATAATGGTATTATAAATTAATGGATACAGATTTTTGGCATATGTTGACTAATTTTAATTAGAACTGAAGATGCACTATAGTAATCAAGACATAGGCAGGCAAAACTAGTGGACTATATTAATCAGGGCATAGGCAGGCAAACTAATGGAAAATGAAAACACAAGGCAGGTGCGAAGATGTGACAGCAGGGGAACCTAGTGTAGGTGCAAGGGGGTATGAGTAACAGTGACGATTTCTACTGTGTTGTAAGCAACTAATATGTTAGTGATGCTTACTAACCATGCGGCTCCAGCAATTTTCATCAAGAATAACCTCAAACTCCTGGAGAACTTCAGGGTGTGGTTCGCAAGGGCCGCCTGGTTGGCGGCAGGTAGGGCAAATCATACCTAAATAATTCAGAACAATTATGTTAAGAAAACAAGAATATCGTAACAATTTAAAAACAAGCTTCAACGTTGAAGGTAGACAACGACTAGCTTCAACTATGTTAGCCATATTAAAAATATTCGTACGAAGGCAGACAACAACTACAAATTTACCAGAAATCTTCTCATCTACTTCTTCCAGAAAAGCAGTATGACAGAGTTTAGAACACGTGTTTAGATTTTCAAATGGTTTTTATATTCCTTTAGAGAATGAAGTCGTTGTACCGGATTTGATGCTTCAATAACTATCAAATTAAAAACCAAAACGTAAAATGTAAATACGGATAGGAGCATGCTGCTTACTGAAGGAAATATGCCCTAGAGGCAATAATAAAGTTATTATTTATTTCCTTATATCATGATAAATGTTTATTATTCATGCTAGAATTGTATTAACCGGAAACATGATACATGTGTGAATACATAGACAAACAGAGTGTCACTAGTATGCCTCTACTTGACTAGCTCGTTGATCAAAGATGGTTATGTTTCCTAGCCATAGACATGAGTTGTCATTTGATTAACGGAATCACATCATTAGGAGAATGATGTGATTGACTTGACCCATTCTGTTAGCTTAGCACTCGATCATTTAGTATGTTGCTATTGCTTTCTTCATGACTTATACATGTTCCTATGACTATGAGATTATGCAACTCCCATTTACCGGAGGAACACTTTGTGTGCTACCAAACGTCACAACGTAACTGGGTGATTATAAAGGTGCTCTACAGGTGTCTCCGAAGGTACTTGTTGGGTTGGCGTATTTCGAGATTGGAATTTGTCACTCCGATTGTCGGAGAGGTATCTCTGGGCCCTCTCGGTAATGCACATCACTTAAGCCTTGCAAGCATTGCAACTAATGAGTTTGTTGCGAGATGATGTATTACGGAACGAGTAAAGAGACTTGCCGGTAACGAGATTGAACTAGGTATTAAGATACCGACGATCGAATCTCGGGCAAGTAACATACCGATGACAAAGGGAACAACGTATGTTGTTATGCGGTTTGACCGATAAAGATCTTCGTAGAATATGTGGGAGCCAATATGGGCATCCAGGTCCCGCTATTGTTTATTGACCGGAGACGTGTCTCGGTCATGTCTGCATAGTTCTCGAACCCGTAGGGTCCGCACGCTTAACGTTACGATGACAGTTTTATTATGAGTTTATGAGTTTTGATGTACCGAAGAAGTTCGGAGTCCCGGATGAGATCGGGGACATGACGAGGAGTCTCGAAATGGTCGAGACGTAAAGATCGATATATTGGACGACTATATTCGGACATCGGAAAGGTTTCGAGTGATTCGGGTATTTTTCGGAGTACCGGAGAGTTACGGGAATTCGTATTGGGCCTTAATGGGCCATACGGGAAAAGAGAGAAAGGCCCCAAAGGGTGGCCGCACCCCTCCCCATGGACTAGTCCGAATTGGACTAGGGAGGGGGGGGCCTTCCTTCCTTCTCCTTCTCCCTTCCCTTCTCCTACTCCAACAAGGAAAGGAGGAGTCCTACTCGGGAGTAGGACTCCCCCCTTGGCGCGCCCTCCTCCTAGGCCGGCAGCCTCCCCCCCTTGATCCTTTATATACGGGGGCAGGGGGCACCCCAGAGAGACAACAATTGATCTATTGATCTCTTAGCCGTGTGCGGTGCCCCCCTCCACCATATTACACCTCGATAATATCGTAGCGGTGCTTAGGCGAAGCCCTGCGTCGGTAGAACATCATCATCGTCACCACGCCGTCGTGCTGACGAAACTCTCTCTCAACACTCAGCTGGATCGGAGTTCGAGGGACGTCATCGAGCTGAACGTGTGCTGAACTCGGAGGTGCCGTACGTTCGGTACTTGATCGGTCGGATCGTGAAGACGTACGACTACATCAACCGCGTTGTGTTAACTCTTCCGCTATCGGTCTACGAGGGTACGTGGACAACACTCTCCCCTCTCGTTGCTATGCATCACCATGATCTTGCGTGTGCGTAGGAATTTTTTTGAAATTACTACGTTCCCCAACACTTACGCATATGCTTTTTACCTGGGAGAGAAGAAGAACGAGGGTTGACGAACGGAGATTGGGGTAGGGGAAGCTTAGGGCAAGCACACACGGCTAGAAAATCTACGAGAGAAGTACGGCTTAGAAGTTAATAGAGAGACCCAATAAAAACTCTACAATAACTTGTTTGAAATGAGACTGTGTGCGGGGAAGAAGCACGAACCCTAGAAGTAGGCGGACGGATAAGGCAGATGGGTTGTGATGGGAAGCTTAGGGCAAGCACCCACGGCCAACAATGTACGAGAGAAGCATGGCTTGGAAATTAATCGATTGTGTGCTGGGAAGAAGCACGAACCTTAGAAGCAGGCGACGGAGAAGAAGCACGAACCCTAGAAATAGGCGACGGGGAAGGCAAATGAGTTGTGATGTGGCTGAGGGAGTCGGAGCTTATTGAAATATAAAGGAGACGGGACAGAGCAAGAGTAGTAATGAGTGCTTCTTATTTTATTTTTTATTCTGTGAAATGGAATGAATGCTGGTTGTAGATGGTGTGCGTGCATTCCGAGGTGTTATGGGGACACGAGATGTTTGACTCGTCCAGCTGCCTCCCATTATAGTTGTCCAGCTGTGCTGCCTCCCAGCGGAGTCTTTTACGTGCCTATCCTGCCTTACATACTTTTTGTGAGGCACGATTATACATGCTGAAAAGCATACTCGTGCTTCTGTGTTTTAATTTTTTTAATCACATGTTTAATCAGGTATGGTTGGGTGTGTCTTTAGGAAAGGAATGGTGATGATGTTATTAGATGCACGGTCGTTGTAGCAGGAGAGGCATGGTCAATACGTCGGGGGAGGCAAATTGACGGGAGGCATGATGGTTCCTAATGAGAGGCACTTTTGCATCTGGAATGGAGCCACGGTTCGCGACTCTGTTATTGCAATTTTTTTTCAAGTAGTCGTTGACCCAGGGAGCCACTGTTTTTATGTACGTTGGGTTCAGGCGGGAATATGTATGATAGCGCACAGTTATCTGTATGTCAGAACTATGGACTTGCTTTTGTTTTGGCAATGTTTTCGGTGGTACGCAGGCATAGAGATGCAGGTCCGTTGATATCACTGAGGTTTGTCTTTAAGCAAAGTGGAGGCACGCGTGTGGCTTTTGTGCTGGCCGAACCGTGCTTCTACTTTGGTTCACTCCCCGTGTAGTATTTGTATGACAGGGTCATCTTGTTTGCCTCCTCTCATTGTTCTCTCGGTCAAAAGATGTGCTGGTGACTGATGGGATGGCTATTTATTGTTAGTATTCATTGTGCCAGATACCGTGCTAGAGTTAACCTAGAGGCTCCTCGATTACAGCGTGGCAGCCATGACTTTTGAAGTGCATGGTTTCATAAGCTACAGAAGCACAACCGTCCATTCACACCGTTCCCGATGCAATTTAATGGGCGCATGGTAACTGAGTCGTCTCTCCCCAAGGTTAAGTAGTGGTCTATTCCAGGAGTTTATCGCGTCTTATTCTCTCCAGAGAAGTGCAGGTAGCTCCCATCATCCTCGCCTCGTACGAGAAGCACAGTCAGACTCCATTGTCATGTCACCCTCTTTTCCATGGACGACTTCAGGAACACTACTGAGCATCTCTTTATAGATGCCGATGGTAATACCAAGCTCGAGGTGTTGTACACCAACGAGCCCTACAAGGTGGAGGAGATTCTTTCTCTTTATGAGGAATGGCTGCGTGAGGACAGGTACAAGTTTGTTGGTCTTGATCTAGAGTACACACGAGAGGATTATTTTGATCGTAGTAGAAAAGTCGCCGTCATGCAACTGGCGAGGCACAAGCATGTTCTTGTCTATCACTTGTGCAAGGCCAGGACGGAGTGCGCTGCTCTAAAGGATTTCCTTCGGAACAAAGGTATAATTTTCGCTAGTGTCGACGTCAGGAACGATAAGGATGTTCTCGCAAACAGTTTCCTCAAAATCCCAAGAGAGTGTCACATCGATCTTCAAGAGGAGCTCATGATCAAAGGAGGCAATCTAAGGGATTCCATGGCAGATTTGGCAGGAGCCGTCATAAACAAATCTTACTTGAGTATGAAGTCGTCTTTTCCACAAGGTCTGCATGACTACTGGGAATGGAAGCCGCTTTCCCTTGAACACCTGAAATATGCGGCAATCGTAACTGAAAATTTCGTTTTTTATGATTTTCTGTCGTTATATTTTTGTTTTACTGTAACAATAGTACTTTTCCTCTTTACGTATATCTTCATTCTCATCCGCTTTTTGTTTTAGGATGGGTATGTCAGCTACGAGCTCTACCGCCGAGTTCTGTCGATGAAGGACATGATGCATCCTCGTTGTCTTCCCGACCGCAGACGCCGTTGATGTTTCCAAGCAGAACTCCAACTGAGTAGAATGGTCACGTTGGACATTTGTGTGGACGTTTCTGAGCGGAATGGACTCCTGGAAGACTTTCATTTCTTTTTTTGTATAATTAATGAGTACTTTTAGTTCTATCCTATGGAGTACCTTTTTGTGATTTTGGTTTTTTGTTTTCACAGTATCGTGTTTGGCTTGTCTTATGTTATGTGAAAATAATTTTTTTATGTTTTTCATGTTACAAGTTCATTGTTGACGTTTGCGCGAGTTCATGTACATTTAGGGAACCTGTTGAAGTGGCGCATATGTATTGTTTGGGAGAAGCGCGCTTTGTGTTTGGCTTATATTCAGTGCCGTTTGTTTGTGTTTGTATTGTTGTCTTTTACATGTTCGCAAGGCAACATTTCAGTACCCTGTCTTTGTGTTCTTCGGGACCGTGCCTATAGAAGCTCGGTATCCGTGTCTGTGGAGACTTCACTCCCGTGGCTTCTTTTCCGCTATTTATGTACCTCACGTGACACACGTGATGTCTCTATGTGCTGGTGTCACACAGCAGTTTCTCTTCAGACTACACAACCGTGCCTCTGCCATCACTCTTTTGTGCATCCAGCTGGTTTGTACCCATGCCTCGAGAACTCCGAGAAGCCGCAATTCCGTGACTGTATACGCTTCAATTCCGTGTCTCCTGTAAGTGCATTTGCCTGTCTCAGGCGTCATGCTGGCTGTGACTCTACGTGCCTGTGGTGCAGACCCATATGTATTGTTTGTGAGAAGCGTGTTTTTTGTTTGGCTTATATTCAACGCCATTTGTTTGTGTTTGTATTGTTGTGTTTTACACATTCGCACAAGAGTGGCACGTTTGCTAACGTACGAGGCAACATTTCAGTACCCTGTCTTTGTGTTCTTCGGGATCGTGCCTCGAGAAGCCCAGCATCCGTGTCTGTGGAGGCTTCACTCGCGTGGCTTCTTTTCTGCTATTCATGTACCTCACGTGACACACGCGATGTCTGTATATGCTGGTGTCACACAGCAGTTTCTCTTCAGACTACACAACCGTGCCTCTGCCATCACTCTTTTGTGCATCCAGCTGGTTTGTACCCGTGCCTCGAGAACTCCGAGAAGCCGCAATTCCGTGACTGTATACGCTTCAATTCTGTGTCTCCTGTACGTGCATTTGCCTGTCTCAGGCGTCATGCTGGCTGTGACTCTACGTGCCTCTGGTGCAGACGCATATGTATTGTTTGGGAGAAGCATGTTTTTTGTTTGGTTTATATTCAGCGCCGTTTGTTTGTGTTTGTATTGTTGTGTTTTACACATTCGCTCAAGAGTGGCACGTTTGCTAACGTACGAGGCAACATTTCAGTGCCGTGTCTTTGTGTTCTTCGGGACCGTGCCTTGATAAGCCCAGCATCCGTGTCTGTGGAGGCTTCACTCGCGTGGCTTCTTTTCCGCTATTCATGTACCTCACGTGACACACGCGATGTCTGTATGTGCTGGTGTCACACGACAGTTTCTCTTCAGACTACACAACCGTGCCTCTGCCACCACTTTTTGTGCATCTAGCTGGTTTATACCCGTGCTTCGAGAACGCCATTTCCAAAGCCGTGCCTGTGCGCCGAGAAGCTGCAATTCCGTGCCTGTATACGCTGCAGTTCTGTGCCTCCTGTACCTGCATTCGCGTGTCTCAGGGGACACGCTGGCTGTGACTCTACTTGCCCATGGTGCCAGACGCCCGTCCGTGAGGGGATGCGGTGGCTGTGACTCGTCGTGCCTGTGCTTCTACACGCCCGTGCCGTGCCTCGAGAACGCCATTTCCAAAGCCGTGCCTGTGCGCCGAGAAGCCGCAATTTCGTGCCTGTATACGCTGCAGTTGTGTGCCTCCTGTACCTGCATTCGCGTGTCTCAGGGGACACGCTGGCTGTGACTCTACGTGCCCGTGGTGCCAGACGCCCGTCGTGAGGGGATGCGGTGGCTGTGACTCATCGTGCCTGTGCTTCTACACGCCCGTGCCTCCGGAGAATGTAAAACTGTGGCTCTCTGACTTCTGCCATTGATTCGCTTCTTGTGTTGATGTATCTCACGTGATACATGCCATGGCTCTCGAACAGAGTGTTCTCATCGGTGCCTCTTCCAGCTCTCTTTTTTGCATTCAGATGATTTGTATCCAAAGGATTTAGGTCGAGATTGAAAAACAAGACGGAAAAGACCACGTGCCTCGCGAAGCCGATCCACGTGCCTGTAGAGGCTATGTTTGCGTGCCTTCGTTGCCTGCATTCACGTGTTTCCGGCGAGTTTCTGCCTGCATCTGTACGTGCCTTTGGTGATACTGACCGATATCTCGAAAAGTCATACGCCCGTGCCTGTGGAATAGACATGTATGTGCGTCTTGTGCCTGCATACTCGTGCCTCACGTGAAACCAGCCTTGACTATCGAGGGACAGATGGTGTGAATCTAGCTAGATGAGGGATGGATGAGTTCTGGCCTTCGGATCTAAGGTGTACGGCAGGCTGTTCGTTTGCTTCATCGGATTCTTCCGTCGGTGGTCTTTGTTCAAAGGAGGAATCGATGACCAATGTGGTGGCTGTTCGATGTGACTATTCAGTGTGTCAGTTACCATAAAATAAAGTTAGAGGCTCCTCGATTTCTCCGCGGTATCAATTATTTGTGCACAGCCGTGACTTTAGGAAGTGCATGGTTCCATGAGCTTCGGAAGCACAACCGTCTGTACGCTGCTCCTAGTTCACACGTTAATGCGTATGGTAACTCAAACGTCCCTCGCCAAGGTTAAATACTGGCCGTGTTTGTGAGGTCTCCACGTCGTATTGTAGCCGCAGAACATCAGGAAGTTCCCATCCTCCTCACCACTCCCTAACCTTGTCGCAGGGTCTCAGGAGTCTCCATTGGCACCTTGCTGCTCGCTGCCATGGACGACTTTTTGAACACCATCGAGTACCATTCGATAGTTGCCGATGGTAACACGAAGCTCGACATGTGGTACACCAACGAGCCTGGCAAGGTGGAGGAGATCACTACCTTGTACGAGGACTGGTTGCGCGAGGAGAAGTACAAGTTTGTTGGTCTCGGCATGGAGTTCACACGAAAGGATTGTTATGGGCGTAGAAAAATCACCGTCATGCAACTAGCTATGCGGAATCATGTTTTGGTCTATCACTTCTGCAAGGCCAGGACGGAGTGCCTTGCCCTGAAGGATTTCCTTGAGAATAGAGGTATAACTTTCTCTGGTGTGGGCGTCAAGAATATTAGAGATGCTCTTTTTCAAGATTTCATCAGAATTCCAGAAGGGTACCACGTCGACATCCAAGAGAAGTTCATGATAAAAGGCGGTGAAGAAAGGGATTCCATGGAGGACTTAGCAGGAGCCATCATTGACGAATCTTACTCCAAGTTGGAGTCCTCTTTTCCAGAACTTCTTCGTCACTACTGGGATTGGAAGCCACTTACCTTTGATCACCTGAAATATGGAGCTACTGTAAGTGAAGATTTCATTTTCGTTAGTTTCTGCCTTTGTTGCAAGAACAATACGTTTTTTTTTGTTTTTTTGTATATTGATGTTTTCATTTGCTTTTCCTTTAGGAAGGGTATGTGAGCTATGAGCTGCACCGCCGGTTTTTGTCGATGAGGGACATCCTGCATCGTCGATGTCTTCCTGATCTCAGATGGCGAGGACGTTTCTGAGGATTGTGTGATGAATTGGTTATTTGATAGTTATTGTATTGGGTTATATTACATCGACTGATGAATTTGTAATTGTGGTGGTTTTATTTTGAACCAGATGGAGTTGACTGGTTTGGAAATTTAAGTTTATTTTCGTTCCATTATGTTTTTCTTGATTGGGTTCCTTCAAGAATATTTTCCTCTATGATTTTTTGCTACTCGTTGGTATAAGATGAGATGTATTAAGAGGACCACTCAGATGTGCAGTTTCGTGAATCTAGGTAGCGCACAGCCATCTACTCAGGGATGCATTGTTTTTGTTTTAGGCAAGGCACGCTCTGGTGTTATTAGTTTGCTAGCTGCTTCAATTCTTCTCTCAATATGGTCACACTGACAGGTAGGGGCGTCACTTTCACTTTGTGTTCGTACGGTGTTTGGCACGGTTGTTTTTATATAGAATATACGGTTGTGGTTGTGTGTTTGAAATGTTTTTATGCAGAGCTTGGGTGTGTTTAAGATTCTTCAGATTTTCTCACTGTGCTGCCTGTTTCAATATATGTTGTTTGTTTTGGGGACGGTAATCCAGTGTGAGAGTTGCTGTGGGAGTATTGTGTTAGTGACGGTTGCGTTTCTGTGTTCCAATTATTGTGGTGGTGCTTTGATTTTGAAAGGCATTGCCGTGAAGGTATTGGATGCATTGTCGTATGTTTGGCAGAGGCGTTATCCTTCCTTTGGGTACTAAATTCGGAGAGGCACCGCGTTATGTTAGTATGAGTCACTGTCATGGTTGTATGTTCTGTAATATTTCTAGTTAGTCTGGCTAGTGAAGTCACGTATGTCTAGTTAGTGGAGGCATGTCCTATGTTATGTTGAGTCAGAGTTGTGTCTGTCGTTCGCAAATGCTTCCTCTAACACGTTTGTTCGTAGAGGCACGTCTACGATGTTATTCAAAGGCACGGTCGTGTCTTTCTTTTGAAACGTTTGCTTTCACTTACTTGCTGAGAGAGACTCGTTGGTGAAACTTGTGAGGTCACGGACCTTTTTCAGTTGAAGTCACGGTCGTTCTTCTGTTTTGGTATTTTGTTTAGTTTAGTCGTCTATCGCAGAGGATGAATCTTCTTTCGTTAACTTGAGTCATGGTCGTGCTTCCATGACTTGTTGGCTTGGAGAGAGACCGGTGTTAAGCTATCGAGGGGACGGTCCTGTGTTAACTGGTGGCGCACTTGTGTGTGTCAGGTTAGTTGTCCGTGGTAAGAGTGGCACGTTCTACGTGGATAAGAGGCACGACAGTGCCTCTGTGACCAGCATTACTGGAGGTGAGTCATTTAGCTCCTTTGTCAGATGCTTACGAATCGATAGTGTTTTTCCTTTGTGTTCCAATTGTTTCTTTTATTATGTCTACTCGAAGTGAGTGGTGTTCTAGTGCAAGGAATTGATGTCTTGAATATCATGTTTACAACTTTTGGAAAAAATACGATTCTTATTTGTAAATGTTTGCTGTTCAGGAATTGAAGACTTGACCATTTGAACGCACAGCTGTGGTTAATGGGATCCATAGCAGATATCTTGGACCGACACAAAAATAGCTGAAACATTGTTGTGATTACATGAGTCGATATGGCTGAAACAATGTTCGGATGGCTCCATCTAAATTAAGGCACATTTAAGCAGTAGTCATCTTCTTCCAAATCTTCTTCTTTCGTGCCGGATGTTGTGTTTGTTGAGTACGATGCTCAGTGCCTAAAATATATGGCCTGTGTTGTAGTTCGATGTTATCATTTTGAAAGTTAGTTGTTCTCTCATCGGTTTCACATGGATCTGCAAAACACATAAGTGCACAAACTAATAAAATTTATTGTAAAACTTAATGTTCAGCTGGCTTGGATGAACGTATGTTGATGTGTTGTCAATGAGAGTGAACTTACATTATTGATAAAAAATGAATTATTATTCAAATTAATGAGGGGCATCAAATGCACGGAGTAAATAGCACTGTCATCCTTGAAATTTGAGAGCATTATGTTATTGGTTAGAAGGTGGACAGTAGATATGGGATATGTAGTGGAACAAAAAATGCATGGTGTAAATGAGGTAGAGCTACAGTTAAAAGAAACTCACTCTCTGTCTGAGTTACATACACTCTGAACAGGTTTGACATGAAAGGAGACCATTGTGTGAGGATGGTTGTTGTAAGCAGAATGGTAAGCTCTCTTGAAGTTTTCGATGACAATGTCCGAGTGTTCCTTTATACTGTCGCAATTGATATAAGGACACAGAATTTCGAAGCAACGCATTGCAAGATTCACGATGATGAGGTAGATAAAATGTGGTTTCTTTCTCACAGGTATTAAGACCTAAAACAATTAACAGGAAGTTATATCATTGTAACAAGAAAATCTGGTAGAATTGAAGACGAACACTGGACAGATAGAGTGAGTAGGGTGAACTCACGATGTTGCATTTGTTGGGCAGCCTGTACCCAATAGTTTTTTTCTACAGTTTGTTCCTTGAGTAGTTCAGTGCTTGCTCCTAGAACTTGAAATTTATCCTGTAGAAAATTGAAGCCGCGTCACTCAGCGTGGTAGTAGTAGTAAATGTGGTTTGTTATTATTATTTATGAGAAGCAAGAACTTACAGAAGTGTCAATGTACATTATATGCTTGTGCACAAATGTTGGCGTTGCGTAGAATTGTTCTTTCATCAGCAACTCTGAGTAAGCATCGACCACGAATGAGTTGATATATCCGTATACCTTCATTGACAAACCTAAAGTTCGATGATCGGCCCAACGTCGGTCAACGAAGAATATCCTCTTGCTGCCAAAAAAGATAAATGCATTTTAAATCATATGATTTTCTTATTTAACATTAGAGTTGATGAGTATTAAATTACAATAGTAGAAGAATCGAGCCGAAACACTTTAATTTGAAAGCTTCAGGCAGAATGCATTGCAGTAGTAAAAGCAGGGATCGAAACATTACTGTAACAGGAAGAACTAATTCATTACCTATCATTTTGACTGATGCCTGGTGTATTGTCGACGATTGTTTCATACACTTCTTTCTCCCGCGTTGTAGAATCTCTTATTTCCAAAAGTTGGCAGTGATCTTGATGGTCATTCCCTTGGTCAGTGAATCGAGTCTGTTCTAGCTGAGAATGATGTTGATGAGGCTGGAAGACATGACCACCGGAGTTCATTTGACCATTACTAAGTTGCAGATGACCCTCATTACAATTGTTGTTTCTTTGGACCATTAGGCCTTGTGGTTGGTGCTGCATGCGCAGTTGTAATGTTCTGACAGTTGGATCACCGGTTGAGCTCGAAGGAATATCTGTTGGAAAATGTTGCAGAGGATGGCCAGAATACTGCATGTTGTTGAACTGTTGTTGCAAGGCACTGTAACTTTGCCCACGAGACTCGCTTGTCCGTGGTTGCTGATGGTTCTGCTCTTCAGGTTGGCGTTGCTGGCACCGTGCAGTGCTGTTATTTTGAGCATTATTGTGTTGGGGGTAGTGGGCATTATGGATAGGGGTTTGTTGGTGGTACTGTTTGTGACTTTGGTTGTTCATTGCATAAGGTGAGTGCTGGCTGCTGTTTGAGCTACCGTTATTCTGAGCACCAGGACGTCGGTAGTAATTGTTTTTGAGAATAGGAACTGGTTGGTAGTGTTGGGACAAAGCAGTTGCTGGCAAACTATCGGACAAGACAGTTTGAGTTAAACCTGTAGAGTATGACGTATCAAAAGTTTGTGAGAGGTGGCTACCGCCTGGCATTGAGCTTGACCTGCTGGGCATATGTGGCTCTTGATAGTTAGAAAGGCAAGATCTGGATGACGAGGTTGAATTCTTGGTCAAGTGTGAGATAGTATCAGGTTGGCATTGTTGGGATGCTACTTGGTTATGAAAGGGTTGCTTCTTCTTTTCTTCAACGACTCTGTCAAGTTGTTCATAGATAGATGGGTCAGACCATATTTCATCATCATCAATGAATCCAGTATCAAGGAGGCCTCTGTGGTTGTCAGCCTGTAGAGACTGATTGGTTGCAGTTTCTGTTGAATTATGTGGAGGCTCCAGCATTCTAACTCTTTTCTTAGGAGGTGTCGTATTATTGTTTCCTGGATCTTCTGACTGCAGTGAGGACCTCTTGCGAGCTGCCATTTGTGTTTCCAGTTCTGGCGGATGTGCGGTTGTGGTAAGAGGGACGCTGTCTATGGGATCAATACGTGGTTGTTTGGTACATTGTTCATGTTCTTCTGCAATGTTATTGTCTTCCGCATCGATAGATGTGGTAGTAATGAATGGAGCATCACTAGTGGATGGAAGTGCTTTTCTCGTGTCCAGTACTGTGCCAGAACCGCTGTCAGAATCAGTGGTGACGGCTACTCTAGGAGCAAGGGAGGAAGTAGCCCTGGTGCGTTCAGTTTCAGCAATGTTCTTCTCATCTCTCAAAATTGAAACAAGATGGACCTTAGCTTCTGGCAGTGAAGACGAACGTTGTTCAGTGACAATGTTTAACTTTTGTGCAGGTTGGGATATAGTGAGGCTCTTTGTGTTGGTTGAAGAATTTTTGTGAGCGCTATCAGAACCGCTGGACCGTGCAGTAGTTGGTGACGTTTTCCCAATGTGATAAACAGGTGCTCCAAGTGTATCCGTTGAGATTGGAGCAATCATTAATTGTTTGTCAACCAGAGTGCGAGGTTGATGTTTCTGTTGCAGTAGGTTTTGTTGTTTCCTCCAAGAGTTTTTCCAGTAGGCTGCTTTGATACCTGCGAGCCTGCTGTTGATAAAATGCGGAACGGGCTTTTGCGACGTCGCGCTCCTCCTCCAGGGCATCTAAGCTGTCCTGCCGATCGAGTTCGGCTTCTCTCTCTTCGTACATGCGCACTCGAGGTGAGTCATGAATAATGTCGCAGGGTAGTACTGCCTCTGCGCCATACACCATGAAAAAAGGTGTGTATCCGGTAGTGCGATTGGGCGTGGTCCACAACCCCCAGAGTACGGAGTCGAGCTCCTCAACATAGTGCTTGTCTGATTCCTTCAAAGACCGCACTAGTCTAGGCTTGATGCCGCTCATAATGAGACCACTGGCTCTTTCGACTTGACCGTTTGTTTGCGGGTGATAGACAGAGGCGTAATCGAGCTTGATGACCAGATTGGCGCACCAGGCTTTCACTTCGTCGGCTGTGAAATTGGAGCCGTTATCAGTGATGATACTGTGCGGAACACCATAACGGTGCACAATGCCGGATATGAAGTCTATCACCGGCCCGGATTCGGCCGTTTTAACTGGTTTAGCCTCTATCCACTTGGTGAATTTATCCACCATGACCAGCAGATGTTTTTTCTTATGGCTCCCTCCTTTAAGGGGTCCAACCATATCCAGTCCCTAGACCGCAAAAGGCCAAGTGATGGGGATTGTTTGTAGGGCAGTGGGGGGCATGTGGCTTTGGTTGGCGAAGAGTTGGCATCCGACGCAATGTTGGACGAGGTCCTGTGCGTCTGCTCGGGCCGTCGGCCAATAGAATCCTGTACGGAAGGCCTTGATAACAAGGGCTCGAGCTGCGGCGTGGTGCCCGCCAAGACCGGCATGAATTTCAGCCAGGAGCTGCCGCCCCTCCTCCTCGGAGATACACCTTTGAAGGACTCCGGTAGCGCTTTTCTTATAGAGCTATCCGTCGTGGACCTTGTAGGCCTTCGAACGCCGAACGATGCGGCGGGCCTCATTCTGATCCTCAGGAAGTTCTTTCCTATTAAGGTAGGCCAAGAAAGGTTCGGTCCATGGGGCGATGACTGCCATAATGAGGTGGGCCGACGGTGTTATTTCTGTGGCGGAGCCGCCGATGATATCTGTGCGTTCGGCCTCTGGGCTTGTGCTCGGATCCGGACTAGTGTTGCCGCTTTCCCCCTGCCACACCACGGATGGCTTCAAAGCCTTTCCAAAAATATATTAGGTGTGACGGGGTCGCGCTTGGCGCCAATACGAGCGAGAACGTCCGCCGCTTGATTACTTTCATGGGCCACATGATGGAACTCGAGCCCCTCGAACCGAGCCGACATTTTTAGGACGACATTACGATAAGGCGCCATCTTTGGGTCTTTGGCATCGAAATCTCCATTTATTTGAGATATTGCCAGGTTTGAGTCTCCGCGCACCTCTAGGCGTTGTATGCCCATGGAGACAGCCATTCGGAGACCATGCAACAAGGCCTCATATTCGGCTGCATTGTTGGAGTCTGTATATAGTATTTGGAGTACGTATTGAACGACGTCTCCAGTAGGGGACGTTAAAACGACACCCGCTCCTAGCCCTGCCAGCATTTTGGAGCCATCGAAATACATAACCCAATTGGAATATGTGTCGTACTCTTTAGGGAGTTCGGCCTCTGTCCATTCTGCGACGAAGTCAGCCAGTACTTGGGATTTAATAGCTCGACGAGGTTTGTATGTAATATCAAATGGAAGGAGCTCAATGGCCCATTTGGCAATCCGGCCTGTAGCATCGCGGTTGTTTATAATGTCGTTCAGTGGTACTTCGGAAGCCACCGTGATCGAACACTCCTGGAAGTAGTGTCGGAGTTTTCGGGATGCCATGAAGACCGCGTATGCTATCTTTTGATAGTGGGGGTACCGGGATTTTCATGGTGTAAGGACAGTGGATACGTAGTATACTGGCTTCTGAAGCGGGAATTTGTGTCCGTCCTGTTCTCATTCAACGACGAGCACGGCACTCACCACCTGATGTGTTGCCGATATGTATAATAACATAGGTTCGCCGACGTTTGGCGCGGCAAGGATTGGATTGCTTGCCAGAAGGGTTTTGATTTCTTCCAGTCCGGCTGTTGCTACGTCCGTCCACTCGAAGTTATCAGTTCGCCGTAGAAGGCGATAGAGTGGTAGTGCCTTTTCTCCTAATCTGGAGATAAAACGGCTTAGAGCTGCCATGCAACCTGCGAGCTTTTGGACCTGTTTAAGGTCTGTTGGCGTAGTCAATTGTGCCAGAGCTCGGATTTTGGATGGATTTGCTTCAATTCCTCTGTTGGAAACGATGAAGCCCAGCAGTTTTCTAGCGGGAACGCCGAAAACGCACTTTTCCGGATTGAGCTTATTGTCATATGCGCAGAGGTTGTCGAATGTGAGACGTAAATCGTCTATTAGTGTTTCGACGTGCCTGGTTTTGATGACGACGTCGTCGACATAGGCTTCAACTGTCTTGCCGATCTGTTTCTCTAGGCATGTTTGAATCATGCGTTGGTATGTGGCGCCGACGTTCTTAAGCCCGAAGGGCATGGTGTTTAAGCAGAATGGCCCATATGGGGTAATGAATGCTATTGTAGCTTGATCGGACTCCTTCATTTTGATTTGATGGTATCCGGAATATGCATCAAGGAAACACAGTGAGTCGTGTCCTGCGGTAGCATCAATGATTTGATCAATGCGGGGGAGGGGGAAGGGATCCTTAGGGCAAGCCTTGTTGAGGTCTTTGAAATCGACGCACAGACGCCAGAATTTGTCCTTCTTTGGTACCATCACCAGGTTTGTCAGCCAATTCGGATGTTTTATTTCTCTAATGAATTCGGCCTCAATTAGCTTGGCTAACTCCTCCCCCATGGCTTGCCATTTGGGTTCAGAAAAGCGCCGCAGTGCTTGTTTGACTGGTTTATGTCCCTTTAATATATTGAGACTATGCTCGGCTAGCTTTCGTGGGATTCCAGGCATATCCGAAGGGTGCCAGGGGAATATATCCCAGTTTTCGTGAAGGAAATCCCGTAATGCGGCGTCGACCGTTGGGTCGAGTTGTGCTCCAATAGATGATGTCTTCTTGGGGTCCGTTGGGTGGACCTGAAATTTGACTATTTCTTCTGCCGATTTGAAGGAGGTGGATTTGGGTTGTTTGTCTAAGATCACATCGTCCCTATCCACCGTGGAGCGCAGTGCGGTTAATTCTTCGGCCGCGAGGGCTTCAGATAGTGCCTCAAGGGCCAGGGATGCGTTTTTGTTTTCGACGCGGAGTGCTATGTCCGGATCACTAACAAGAGTGATTATGCCGTTTGGTCCGGGCATTTTGAGCTTCATGTAACCGTAATGAGGTATAGCTTGGAAGCGTGTAAAAGCATCTCGTCCTTACAGGGCGTGGTATCCGCTGCTGAAAGGAGCCACTTGGAAGGTTATTTCTTCGGACCGATAATTCTCCGGCGTGCCGAATACTACGTCGAGTGTGATTTTCCCGCACACCGTGCCTCCCGACTGGGGATAATTCCTCGGAAGGTCGTGCTGCTTTGCTCGATGGGGCTCCTGTTTATTTCCATCGTGTGGAGTGTATCCTCGTAAATGAGGTTTAGTCCGCTGCCGCCGTCCATGAGGACCTTAGTGAGTCGAAAGCCGTCTATGATGGGACTGATGACTAATGCGGCTGGTGCTCGGACTGTCCTGAATTTTGGTTCATCGCCGGCATTAAAGGTTATAGCCATGTCGTTCCAAGGGTTTGTCGCGGCGATTTGACAGACTTCGGCGAGGTTGCAGAGTGCCCTTTTGCGCTTATTGTTTGAAGCAAATGTCTCGAAGACCGTCAATACTCTGGGGTCGTCGTCTTCTGGAGGGTGTTGCTCTGGGGTGTCTTTGGTAAGGATGCCCTCGCCGCTCTTGGCTACCTGCCGGAGTATCCAACATGCTCTAAGGCTGTGGGTTGGTATGGTGTCCGGTATTGTGTGTATTTTGCATGGGCCGTCGAGCCATCCCTCCAGAACCGTTCCGTGCCGCGTAATGGGTTTATATTTCTTGGCTATTGGACTGGGCGTGTCCCGGGGATGCGCCCTTTTCGCCTGGACCGGCAGTTGAGTTGGGACCGATGGCTCCCAACAAGCTGCCTGGTCTTTCCAGGCGCTTTCCATTGTGTTGTACTTCTGTACGATAGTTGCCAAGTCAGCGAAGTGCAGTATGCGGCAGCGATTAATGGCGTTGAGGATTCCTTCGTTCGTGCAGTTCTTGCAGAACGCTGATATCGCGTCCTCATCGCGGCAATCTTGAACCTTGTTCTTGACAAGGAGGAATCTGGCCCAGAAGTGGTGGACCGTTTCCTGAGACTGCTGTTTTATGCTCATGAGAGCGCTTATGTCTGGGTGGGTGGGTGGAACTGGATCCGGACCCTGACCCGATCGATGATCCGGAGTTTGAACGTTTTCCAGACTTAACGGTCCGGACTCCGAAGTATCTTCTAGTTGCTTAGGCCTGCCGTCCGATTCTATTTTCGGAAGGCCGGTCACCTCCTTTTGCTGTTGGGTATTCGGTTCTGTAGGGTCGGCGATCCGGACATAGTCCGTCTTCAGTATAGGGGAAGAGTCTCCGTCATGCTCCTCGACTATCGCTATCTGGTGGGTGATCGGTGGAGATTTTATTTCTCTTTGGTCGGGTTTAAGCCTGATCCGTGGCGATTCCCAGGGCGGCGATGCGATCAAGGAGTTCTTTTAAAGACGAAAACTCCGCCGGATCCATCTGCTTAGAGTGTTTGGAGTCGACACGAAGGGGATTTTCGATGGCTCGAGAGGTCATTGTCGGCTTAACGGCCGAACGGGCGGTCATGGTAAAGCCGCCCAGCCGGAGGGTTTGGCCTGGGGCCAATTCTCCTCCGGCGGTGATATTGTCTTGAAGGACAAGGCGAGTCATCGATCCTGTCGCCGACGGCACAGTGGAACTCTCAATGAAAGCACCAATGTCGGTGTCAAAACCGGCGGATCTCGGGTAGGGGGTCCCGAACTGTGCGTCTAAGGTCGATGGTAACAGGAGACAGGGAACACGATGTTTACCCAGGTTCAGGCCCTCTCTATGGAGGTAATACCCTACTTCCTGCTTGATTGATCTTGATGGATATGAGTGTTACAAGAGTTGATCTACCACGAGATCGTAATGCCTAAACCCTAAAAGTCTAGCCTGTATGACTATGGTAATGAATATCCCCCCGCCGGACTAAGCCCTCCCGTTTATATAGACACCGGGGAGATCTAGGGTTACACAAGGTCGGTTACACATAAAGGAATCTACATATTCGGTCGCCAAGCTTGCCTTCCATGCCAAGGAGAGTCCCATCCGGACACGGATGCAGTCCTCGGTCTTCGTATCTTCACGGCCCATCAGTCCGGCCCGTAGCTAACAGGCCGGACGCCCGAGGACCCCTTAGTTCAGGACTCCCTCAACGACCCCCGAGCCGTCTTCTTGCCCTTCGCCGCTGCCTTCTTGGCATGCTCCATGGCCACGGTCTTCTCCTTCCCCATGGCGGCATAGTGCGAGCGGGGCGGACGGAAGCGTCAAGAGCAAAGGGAAACGAGGTGGAAAGGCGGAGAGGAAGGGGATCGAATGAGGCGCACTGTACATTGCATCGACGTCGACGCCTTTTATGGGCCCGCTTCCGAGTGGCTGGCCCATGGGCCCTAGCAATCCTATCACACCCCACAGCAGACGCTCGCCCGATACGTGGCGAAAAAGGCGGCGCAGAGATCGAGGCGTCCCAGTCTATCCGTTCCGTTTATTGCGCTACGCTCCGTCCCGCACGCTTCTCCAAGATTTTGAATCCCGCGAGATCCGGGAACTGCAGAGCAATCAATCGCGCCGAAGATTTCACACTCTAATTCACTCTAAGATTACCGGCATAATTCACTCGACGACCTCAGAATTGATCAAGGCGACTGATGCAAGGTTGAAGTTCCAGTATGATTTCCAGACTCCGATGTAATGCCCTCGAAGCATGGAATCGAGTCGGAACCAACTTCAACCCTTCTTCACTCGGTCCTCAATCCATTCGGGGGCTAATGACGATGACATGTACCTAGGGTAGGGTCATAGGCCTGACCTAGACGCCCTATCCAAGGACACTGCCCTAGATTCAAAGACGTTAGAAGTACAACAGAAGATACCGACTGAAATCACCTTGGAGTGCAATCCACTCGACCGGCTATTCCACTCGGATACCCCAATTCCACTCGACCAAGATAGAGTCACTCGACCATACAAAGAATTACTCGGAGTACAAAAGATCTAAAGCCACCCCAGGATGGCAACGGTCAGGCGTTCACTCCTAGTCTTAAAAGTCATTAATAGTCAATTATAGCAGGCGTTACCAGTAACGCCCCTGTCTTAACTTACATTGAACCCTGTGTAACTAAGGACTGGAGGGGCCTGGCGCACTCTATATAAGCCACCCGCCTCCTCTGGCACAAGGGTTCGCACCCCTGTAACTCACACACACATTCGAGTCGACAAGCCTCAGGGCACCGAGACGTAGGGCTGTTACCTCCTCCGTGAAGGGCCTGAACTCGTAAAACTCGTGTGTACAACCTCGCCGTAGCTAGGGCCTTGCCTCCTCCTTCGTAGCCCTATCCTTACTGCCAGACTTACTCCCACGGCAGGGACCACGTAGTAGTAGCGCGGGCCTGTTCTGTCTGCGCTACTACTATTATCTACCAGCAGCGCGTCGTTTTCACCCGCGCTACTACTAAATATCAGTAGCGCGATCCTAGTAACCCGCGCCACTATTAGATTGCCTATAGGGGTCTTGCTAGTAGTGGGCCAGTGGTGGGGGAAGCCCATGATGTCGTTTACTGGAACAATTTTGATCATAAAGCTGCAACCCCAACGGCTGTGCTGCAAAGATCGGCGAGCACCCGTGGTAGGGCCGGCGGCGAGCATTTGGCGAACGACAAGGTCCTGCTCCGCGTCGCGGGAGAGCTACTCCTGGCGTTTGCAGCGGGGATGGGCAAGAGATGTGCACGTGGTGCGGGGGGATTTTTTCCGTGTTGATCAA